>NC_061515.1:22017500-22227500 GCF_022379125.1 Scophthalmus maximus | reverse complement strand
GCAACATTATTTTCGTAATAATACAGTATTGGATGTTTGATTTCACACTCACTCACTCACTCACTCACACACTCACACACACACACACACACACACACACACACACACACACACACACACACACACACCTATATCTACATATATGTTGATCTGTGTGTTTAATTTTGAGGTGCGTGAAGTGGATGGTTTACACACACTCACACACACACACACACACACACACACACTCACTCTCTCACTCTCTCACACACACACACACACACACACACACACGTCGTAAGTGTCACGTACTCCTCTTCTGTGACAGAAATGTGTGTCAACTCAACACTACTACTCACTAACTAGCTAACTAACTTACTAGCTTCCGATCCCTAACTTATCGCTAACAGTGCAAAAGCCGCAGCCGATCGCTCTCTCTTCGCATTGTCAAACCCTCGTTTGAATTAACATTCGCCGCAAATGAGCGTCACTTACCAATTTCGGTGCGTGCAGTGATGAGTGTCCGTCTATCTTGACAAAACGAAAACAACAACTGTTATTGAGGAGGTCGTCCTCAGTCTGCCGCACTGTTTCTCACCGCTTCTCTCCGCCCGCAGCCTCAGCGGCTACATCCGCTAACCACGCCCCCAGCAGGCGTTGCACGCCGATACGTCATCACGCAGGTGTTTACGCAACACGTAGATTTTTTTTTATTCAAAACATATGAAAATTGAAAGATGAGGAATTACAGAAAAGTGACACATCCATCTTTTTCAATAATCATAAAAAACTATTACATTTACTCCTCGAGTGTAATTGGAGTGAATTCGTGTTGAAATTGAATGCACTTTTGTAGTTTAATTCATATTGTACGGCGCGCCGCAAGGGACATTGAAGGGGAAAAAAATATTAATGTACTTCTGCGATATCTTGACAGTGTTTCTTACTTAAACTTCGTCAATGACACTTGATTGAATATTTCAATTCACCCAGCTATTAATGAATACACCTACTGAGAGTAAGAATGATAATAGTAGATAATAGGGTGATTATGATACTTTCTCATGTGATTTCACCCTAAACGTGTTCATACATGGCCTGTACTTGGGTATAGTCACTGTCCCAATGTCTTTTATCGCCTTCGTGTGGATATTTCGTTCCACTGCAGGTTTCATCACAACTATGGAAAAACCATCAGAATCAGCTTTGTAGTGGAGACCGGAGTTTTGTTGCAGTGTTACGGCCAAATGTCCGCCCTCTCTAAGTTCAGTGTTAATATTTTCATTTCGAGTTATGTTAATCAGGATGTGTGGGGAGCTCGTACGGGATTGGACACAGGTGGTTTGAGGTTCCGGTGGCCCTCTCCAATCAGGGACATCAATCAAGACTTGGACCGGAAAATCATTCGCAGCAGAAGATAGACCTACTTGGCTGAGACGGCAGCGCGACACAGAATTGTGAGACATTTAGCGATTTAGTTCTGTGCTTTGAATATAAATTCGGATTTATGAAGATTGTTCTTGTCAAGACTGTTTAGAAAGAGGTCTGTGTTCCTCCGGTCAGGCCTTATCAATAATCGAAGGCCTGGGATGGACCTTGGGAAGGCCATGACCCCGGTGCATTCTGGGTGTTTAAGTATTTCTACCTTTAGGGCAAAGGGGAATGCCACAGCTTTATTTACATATTAAGCTAGCTACATCCTCTGAAGGGAAAAACCATGATATTCAATCGGGTCAAAATCTACATAACTCTATCATCCTAAAAGAATTGTGTGCAGTAGCTCCAGGACAAGAAAGACAAAGTTGTTGGTCCTTTTATATATTTAAATATATATATATATATATATATATATATATATATATATATATATATATATATATATATATATATATATATATATATTTTCTTCAACAATAAATTTACCAGGATTGACAAATTTCATATTTTTCTCTTTGTACTGTATGATGAGACGGCCCTGCTATGGCTTTGTGTGTTGTGGTGTCAAAGGTCCCAGGTTGGGTGGAGCTACAGGCCTTTGTTTGTGTTATTTTGATTTTAGTTGATTCATCATTTAGTACAGTATGGCAGTTGTTCCATCATTCTGGTCAAGTCAATCTCTGTTAAAATAAAATAACCAAAGTAAAAAAAATGTTGTCCTCTTTATCTCTGCTGCTACCAAAACAGATATGAAAGGCTATGAATGGGAAACATTGACTTAACCCTGCCTAACCTCCGGCTTATGTTTTCATGTCCACAGAAACCCCTGCAGCCCGTAAACGCCTCGAGTGACAAGGTCGTCCTGTCGAACGGGTGTCCGATACACGCTATTTTCTCACTTGACAGCATCACAAGTAAGTGTTGTACTTCTCATCATCCGAAACCATTTAAAACACATCAGCTATTTAATCACAACACACACCGGTATTTCAAATGATTTCCACACACAGCATCCTGCTGCTGTGAATACTCACCATGGTGCAAAATGTGAATTAATCCGCTGCTGAGAATAGTCCCCAACAAATGCACTACTTCCTCCTGTGTGGGATACGTTTGTAAAATAATAATAATAATAATAATAATAATAATAATAAATTTCATTTATAGAGCACTTTTCATTGCTAAAAGCAACCTCAAAGTAAAAACATACAGTAACCAGCTATTATCTTGGTTGCATCACATAATAATCACGTGTCGCAAAATGAGCAGAAATACCTTGGACAAACAGAACAAAAAACTCAGATGACACGTTGCAGACAGTTTCTGTAAAGAGAAGCTGCATTCCTTCAGCATTACAGGGTTGTGTTGGGAAAATTCCCTCGTTGGTTAACAGTTCTTTTTAGCAGCTTTAGTCCGGGTTCAGTCAAAAACGTCTCTTCTTCAGCTCATATAACATAGTCGATGTCATTGTCGATGAAAGGCAGGTTCTTGTACTGGATCTCCACCTTCCAGAAGAGCTGCAGAGCCTGAGCAACGATGTCCTCCGACATACTCTGGGCGAAAGCCAGTATCGGTTTGCTGACTGGGAGGAGAGCCGGTGGACGACCGTCGTCCGCTTTCTCCTCTGGAGCGACGGAACATTCTGTCTCCTTAACGTCCTCCAGGAAGGCTTCTGTTTCCTGTCCCCCTTGTTTGTCCGCGATGACCTCAGTCTGTTTGTCTGAGAGTGTTGACCAAGGCCAGCATCTCGACTCCTTGCATCCCATTTCACGGAGAGACACTGAAGGGAAAAGTCGATTCAATTTATTTTTTTTAATAGTTCAAATATGTATTTCAAATTATTCCAGTGGATAAATGAAGAATGTTTTCATCACCCGCAGGCTTCTGTTTAACCAACAACAGTAAAATCAAGACAAACAAACTTTTATAGCCTCAGTCAAGGTCACGTGTTATACTAGACCTCAAGTCCAGGTAACAAAACATTTAATAACCTCATCTCTTTTAAACTCTTTGAAAGGAAAGCACAAAATGAGTGCCTTGTTTTGTCGGACAAACAAAACTTGACATTATCTGGATTAATTTAACTTAAAGTCAGCAGAGGAATATTTAAAGGCTTTAATAAGATGTTAAAACAACTGAAAAACGTACAACAGTCAATTGTCGAATCAGCGTAACTTCACCTGACATTTTAACAACGTTTTGAAAGAGTCCGGTGCAACGTACAGGACAAAAATGAAATATTATATCTAAATACTCAAAGTGTTTTGAATCCTTTACCCTCTGCTGTGCTGCTGCAGCTCCTCTCTGGACTCAGAGCAGGTGGGTTTAAGGTTTTTTTCCACAACCTTCAGCGCTGCTGACAAACTGGAGGACGAAGTAACTTCCTCCTGCTGCTGCCGGGAGGTGGGAGGAGCAGATCACTAAAACTCACCAAAGTGTCCCACAAACTGTCAATGATTTGCAAGAGTCATTACTTGAACTGTATTATTCAAAAAGGTGCTTCTTTCTTTAAATTTCGTTCATTGTGTGCGCATGGGTTGGGGGTTGGGGTTGGTAGCTCCATGGATTCTCTGATAGGACAATTAATTAGTAGATTCATTTTCATTCTTCTTTTGTCAAAGTAGGTCCTTTCTGTTGAGGAGAAACTGTCCTCAGGCCAAAAGGTGACGGTGCCTTCAGAGTCACTGGAGAGCGTGGGGAGTTTACCAATTCTCAGGGCAGACGTAGGGTCGCCATCTGGTGGCAACGTAACGATGTTGGTTGGTCCCTTAACCCAACAACACAATAAAGTTGATACTTTTCTAAAAGTAGCAACATAATATGTGCCCTTATTCTTACCTCAAAATGTCACAGTAAATATAAAGACCTTGTTTAATTTTATTCTGATTGTATTGCATTTCTCTCTTTACTTGTGTCAGCACCTTGGAAACAAATATATGTGTTGTAAAAATATAGGACATACCATTGCGGATTGGCAAATCTTTGATCAAGCTTCTTTTAAATAGTCAAATACCTATCACATATTCTTGCTACCACTTTAAGTCTCTTAAAAACAAAAAAAAAGATCCTCCTGGCAGCCAATCATAAAGTCCCGGTTTCCTGGGACGGAGTCATATCAGTCGGCGTCACTGCACCGACTAGCTCTTCCCCCCAGGATGCTCCTCTTGCTCTGTCTGACCGCCGTCTCCTCCGCGGGTCTCTCCGTGGAGACGAACCACACCTCCAAGTTGCTGGCGGAGAGCAGCGAGCAGTGCTCGCCCTGCGACTACCGGGAGCACAACAAGCAGATGCGGCTGCACAGCATCAAGTCGCAGATCCTCAGCATCCTGCGGCTGGAGCAGGCGCCCAACATCAGCCGGGACATGATCCGCCAGCTGCTGCCGAAGGCGCCTCCGCTGACGCAGCTCCTGGACCAGTACGACCCGCGGGTGGAGGACGAGGACCGCGCCACGACGGCGACCATCATCACCATGGCTACCATGCGTAACCAAACCGAACCAAAAATACATATATTTCGCATCTTACATCTTACATCCGCGCGTAAAGTTTGTTTTTCCAAGTAGCCAACCTGAATATAGCAGAAGACAAAATAGCTAAGACATCATTTACATACCACATGGAATAGAATGTCCTTAATATCATCTTTAAAACTGAAGGGCTTAAAAGACAAACGTTTCTGTTACATAAATACAAAACATTCATTGTCGTTTTGGCAACTTTGTAGAAAGTACAACAAATTAAGTTTTACTTGTGTAAGGTTCCTGAACTGAAGTTTTAAAACTCTGCAAGACTATGCAATTAAAACCACACATTTGGCCCACATCATGGCTTATGTTTAAGGATTATTGTACAGTATGAGAATCACATATATTCAAAATGTATCATAAGAAAAATCAAGTATCAAACTTCAAGGTAAATTAATCAGAGGTGGCAGATGTATAAAGACAACAATGACATGTGCAGTGTGTATACACACACACACACACACACACACACACACACACACAGGGATAACGTTTTGTTTCCTGAAGGAAAGGATGGGGAAATCTCCAGATTAACCAGGGTTCACCCTAAGGGGATCATTAATATCTCCAGCAAGTTTCACACAGCTCTGGACAAAAGTGTTGGACATGCAGCACAGTTACAAGAGGCCCGGAAGTAGGGAGCATTCACGTCAAATATCCATATACCAAAATGACAATTTAACATTTTATTTTGATCTTTTCATCGATTTCTTCCAGCCAATCCGATTGCCCGGGACGAGTTGTCTATCTGTTGCCTGTTCAGCATCAGTCCAAAGATCCAGCCCAAAAACATCCTGACCGCTAAGCTGTGGGTCCACCTTCGCCCGGCCGACGCGGTCACCGCTGTCTTCCTGCAGCTCTCCCACCTCAAGCCCCGGAGGGTGGGGAACAACACCCGCGTCCGAGTGCGCTCCCTGAAGGTCGACGCCGGCCCCGGCTCTTGGCAGAGTGTCGACATCAAGTCCATGCTTCAGGCCTGGCTGCGGCAACCGGAGACCAACTACGGCGTCGAGATCAACGCCTACAACTCCGAAGGGGAAGATCTGGCCGTCACCTCCGCAGAGCCCGGAGAGGAAGGACTGGTGAGCTCACCGCTAATGGAAATGAAGTGCCCAATTTATTACAACTCAAGTTCCAATGGATGCTTTAATCTAGGGCTTTCGATGACATCATCATCAGATGAAGTTTATTCAGTCGCCATGGAAGAATTGATGCAAATTTTTCTCTTTGCCTCTTTCACTTGACAATTTATTCGTGATAGTAGCTTGTCAAGAGTTTTTGGTCTAATACTTGTCAACTGTTGTTTCGATACTTGAGAACTTTTGTTATATATTATAAAGAAACTTAAGACTGGCTGTCTTTCTTAAATGGATAAGACCCTGAGAAGAAACCCTTCCAAAAAAAGATTGCATCGACACTTTCATTCGACCCACACCAATCCGTACTTTATGTTTTGGTTTTATTGATGGATTAGATATAGCATATTTGGTTTTATATACACCATTATACCTATCTAAGGACACCAATGGATCACCCGTGTTTGTCAGTAATGTTTCTAACTTCCTTTCCAGCAACCATTCATCGAGGTGAAGATCCTCGAAAGCCCCAAGAGATCCCGCCGCGACTCGGGCCTCGACTGCGACGAGGAGTCGGCGGAGACGCGCTGCTGCCGCTACCCGCTGACCGTCGACTTCGAGGAGTTCGGCTGGGACTGGATCATCGCGCCCAAGCGCTACCGGGCCAACTACTGCTCGGGCGAATGCGAGTTCATGCACCTACAGCAGTACCCGCACGCGCACCTGGTGAACAAGGCCAACCCGCGGGGCTCGGCGGGGCCGTGCTGCACGCCCACGAAGATGTCGCCCATCAACATGCTCTACTTCAACCGCAAGGAGCAGATCATCTACGGCAAGATCCCATCAATGGTGGTCGACAGCTGCGGCTGTTCCTGAACAAACCCAGGTCTCGGAGGGAGGGTTCGTTTTTAAATACCGCGAAGAATCCAAAATTGAAGTGCTTTTTGATAACTTTACTTTTGATAACATCATACATGCATATTATACTATATAACAATCATTATGGCCACTTTTCTTCATAAACCAGTTGGTAAAAGTAGTTGCGCTTTCATTGTCAAACACTACAACTGAACATGAAGAAATGTCCCATGCTATGACATAACTTGGCATAAAGTTGTATTTTGAAATGTGACCTGGCATGAGCACTAAAGCAGTCTTGAGGTATTTTGAAATGAAAATGAATTTTCCTTGAAATTGTTATTTTACCCATCGTAATATAAGATACTTTCATTTATCCAGTATACATAGATAGATAGACAGACTCCCGCTCGCTAACCCGTCCTCCTCCGTCTTATGAAATCGTGTCCTGATTTGAGTCTTGACCAGGACAAACCCCCTGCAGGGCGTCTTCCATGTGTGCCCTTATTTTAGAAAACATGAACCGAGTGACTCTATGCCCCCGACACTTGTTTGCGGACGTCTCGCTGTGACCAGTTCCCAAGGCTGTCACCGCAACAGAGAGAGTGAGAGAAAGACACACAGGTTCGCAGGTGTGGTGTTCGGCGTGGATGTGATTTGGATTCCCACAGATTGTATTTTCTTTGTGGTTTGGTGGATTGTGGGCTACGTTGTCCACATGCAAATGTTTTAACTCTTAGACCGAGTCAGAAAAAGCTTGTGTTAATGGATGGAGTTGAAGCGTCAACTCAGCATGTTCAACCTTTGAAAATTTTTCTTGTTCTTCTTTTTTTTCCTTTTGCTGGTGCATTGGTGTGTTGCTGCGAACAATTCTCTTTCTGCAGAGAAGCGCAAACGATGATGTGTTTTAAGGATGGCAAGAAGTACACATTTGCAGGACTGCGTGTGTCTGCGCAAAATTAGCTTTTGAGATGCAACTTGACGCGAAAGCGAACTGCAGTATTTCAGCAACGCCCTCTGACCTTTTGAGTAGGGGTCAGAGTGGAGAGACATCTAGTGGACAGTAGAAGCACCTGAAGGCATTCACGGTGAATACATCGTACTATAATAGATAATAATAATACATGTATTATTTTATAATACGATTTTATGCAGTTGGGTTGCATTAATTATTAACAGATTTCGTGGATTCACACCAGACCTCTGAACTGCGACTGCCCCCACACTTGGAACAAAAAGATTCTGATCTAAAAAAAATCATCACTGACTGGTAGAATAGTGTCTAAACAGCCTGGGGAGATAAAATTCACAATGTGAGCAGAAGGTGGGATCTCAGAGGGAGGTTCGGTTTCATCTTGATTGTGAAGCTGAGTGCAGATGTCCTGACTGTTGTTGTGCCTCGCGGGGGTTTTTGACCCATAAGTCGTTGCTCCGCGATTGGAACAGGATGTTTTCACGGGTGACACACGTTCACGTTTGTGATTCTGCATTGAACTTGAGTTAACTTTCTTTTTGTTTATGGCTACATCCTGTTTTTGTTGTGTCATTATCTTCATCTATACAAATTGACAGGGTTTTTTAAATCACAATACACTTACTAAATAAAAGGTGAATATGTTAAATATGTTTTTACTTTTAAAATATTGCCATGTAAGAATGAGTCTCAAGAAAACTAATGGAAGGAAGGCATTTAAATGGATGTGTTTTTGTGTCTCGCTTTTCCTGCTATTTATTTTTATAACTGAGACTGTTCCAATATCGACTACGTTCATTCTAGAATATGAATACATGCGCAAAGACACAACAAAAGTATGCAAAACATGATTCCATGTCATGGAGCGGCATGTGTGGTCAGGTGATGCTCTGATAATGGAAGTGAAATTGTTTTAAGTCACTGAAATGGACTGAAACCAGTGCTGGTATGCTTGGGAAAAGAGTCATGGGAATATATAGCATGATTCCCAACATTTCCATTGTGCACTGCTGCGTGTGTGTATATGATTAATGACAAATGTGCTGTAAATGTCAAAATTGTGAGAAATACACTGAGGCATGTGAGGAAAGAGTTTGTCAACAGTAATTTCTCATTTCTATGCATTAATAACAATATAACCTCTTGATTTATTGTATTTTATAAAGAAGCAAACTGTCTTGGATAGATGTGTGAATCTTTCTTCATTTACAGTTACATCATTCTCATGTGCTTCTGAATAATATATATACATATATATGTAAATTGCAAAATTGTAAATTATATGATAATAAAATAATATAATGACCCTTAATTGCTTGGGATTGCTTGGGTCATTTGACCTTTCTCCATTTAATAAAGACAAACAAAGTATTTTAATATTTCAACCATTGGAAGTAAGTCCAAACTATTTATTTCATTTACTGTCTTTCTTCAATTCTATCTCTTTGATCATTCTGCAAAAAAACAAACGTTTTATCTTGGTGCTCTGGTGAATAATGTTTTGTTTTGATAAATGATGTGACAGCAAGTACAGCTGTACACGAAAGTACATGCAGGCTTGATTTAACACCACTGTATTTCCTCGGAAGAATCAAATAATTTTTATAATTATAATTATTTCTGGGGTACATTAGGACTCACCGATCATAAACCTAAAGCTATTACAAAATGCTTATTTCTTTTCTTTCTTTTTTTAAAAATTAAGTCTTTGTTGTAATTTAAAAAATAGTTGTATCTCTGATTTTGGACACATTTGGCACGATGAACGTGTCCTGATGTGAGTTAAGTTTCGGTTTCAGAGTGGGATGGGTCCGCTTGCTTTCTCTTTCTCCGAAAACACGTGGTCGCCGATGGCTGTTGTGCTCAGTGGCGTTCCTCCCCCGGAAATGAGGTGTTGTGTTTTTGCTTTCAGCCGTTGGATGGATTTTACATGCAAATTGACACACTTAAAGTCTATAAAAAATTAAACCACGTGGTATTTTGCGGGATATTGTGCTATCACAAGGACTTTTATGTGAAAAAAAGCTTTGTGTGTAAATCTTCTCATGGGGAGGTTTTCTTACTGTCGGAACTGCCGCCTTTCCGTCATTCTTGTTGGCTGTTACGAGTAAAGGGGCGGGCGTGCGTCATGAACCCTAAGCAGTGATTGGCCGACGGTGTTTCCGTGCAGTTACATCCAGTACTTTTGTTCGGAGAGGCTGTCAGATTTGGAACCAAACACTGGACATAGACAACTACTTTCTCACATACATTTTTTATACGCTCCCGCTCAATAAACGGTAAGCTCAATTACGTGTTTCCTTTTTGCAGTGACATTATTTATCCCATAACCCATAACCCCCCTTCTACAGTTATTGAGATACACGTGATCGTACTGTATGTAAACTCGCTAACACGATTGCGCAGCTGAACGTGGATTTGTAGTTAGTTGATAACAACATAAAAGAAACACTAGATGCTTTTTTTTTTTGCTCGCCTGCACTTGTATGTTTGCAGCAGTTAAGGTATTTGTCTGGACCACCTCAGGTCCAATCTGTACAATTATTAACTGTCCCCGCCATTATTGTGGAAATTGCACTTTGTATGTGACGTCAGGTTAAATGTAAATTGGCCGAATTCACCAGTTGAACATCAAAATCCAGGTGATGGGTTGAGTCGTGGTCTTTTCATCAGCTATGTGTGGAGAAATATCAGAAACATCTTAAAAGGGTTTTTTTTCCGAAAGGAGTTTGGTTGCCCGGGTAATCCGAGTTGCCATAGTTGCCTTTAAGAAAAAAAGGAAAACACGTATATTGTGTAATAACGTAGTACAACTGACTGATTTTTTTTTTTTAATATGTGTGTGTGTGTGTGTGTGTGTGTTTGTGTGTTGCGATTTGGTCAGAGGGAAGATTTTCTGCTGATGGGATATTTTCAGGCTGTTGCTGGAGGCAACAGGTGATGGGGAAATGAAACCTAAGGAGATATCCTCCTGCATCCATGTCTCTGAGTGAGACATGGATTAAATGAGTTTAATTGATAAGAATAGAAGGTTTGCTTGAGCACATTCACTTTCAATTTACTTGTTCAGCTGAATCACAGTGTATGTGTTATTGATTTTCTATTTTAAAAAAAGCACAAAATACCACACCCTCTCTTAAGTCCCGAACCTTCCCCTGACTTCTAACCTTTCATTTTTAATCAAAACTAACATCCATCCTCACATATTAAAGGCCTCTTGGCTTTTATTCTTAGTTTCCGTTTGAAATGTAGTTTTTTTCTATGCAGAAATTAGTCAGGACAAGGGAGCAGGAGGAGGAGGAGAAGGATTAGGACTCAGAGAAATTGTCGGGTCAGCACTTTTGATCCCTGAGATTCATGCTCTCTAAACAAGCAGGTGGTTTGGAGTCCAGAGCAAACAGAAGAGTCGGATTCCAAACCTTAACACTTGAACTGACGTCTGGGATCAGACGAAACATTATTAGTTACCGTGGGAACACAGGGGGATGTTGCGCGGACCAGGATGTTTAACTTGAGCAACAGAGACATTTGAAAATGAGCTCTCAAAAACCTGACTGTTAATATGGCATCTCTGTATTTGTTTACAACTAAAACGTTATACGAAATAGGTTCCTATTGGCTCTTAAACACTAACATATAAACTGTGTGATTGGTGATTTTGTATTTTATATTTGCATATTTTTAGGTGTGATTTTTATGAGCCATCACTTGTTTCTGTCACATCCCACATGTACTTTTACGCTTATGCATTTTATATTTATGTAATAATCTAAACTAAACTTGGTGATAAAAAAAACTATTGACAGTAAATTGAAAAATATTGGACCAATTATTAAACCTTGTGTTGGCGTCTTTTAAAAAATGATTTTGTCAGAAATGTTTGTGTGAGCCATGCTTTAATGTTTGACAAACAAACATTGGATCTTTATCAGAAACTGTTGGCTGCCAATGTTGGTTTTAGTTTTAAGGTTTTAACTTGAGCAGACCTAGGAAGTTGGCAACCTGAATCCTCATGAAGCTGCTCTCTTTCTCCAGAACAATGGCGCAGTGGGGCCAGCTTCAGATGCTGGACTGCAAGTACCTGGAGCAGGTGGACCAGCTGTATGATGATTCCTTCCCCATGGACATCAGACAGTACCTGAGCAAATGGATCGAAAGCATCGACTGGTAAGATGTCAAACACGGCAGGATGATTGGTGGGTTTTTCCTTCATGTGCTCTGTCTCTGTCTTGTCGTGGCTAAAATGCCAAGGGGAAAATTTATTTAGTTATTTTCTCGATTAATCGATTCGTTTTCTGGTCCATGAAATGGTGAAACATGTCGATCCTGTTTCCCAAACTCCAAGATGATGTTTTGTTTTGTCCACAAACCAAAGATAATTGGTTTGCTGTCACAGAGGAGCAAAGAAACCAGAAAATAATTCACATTTAAGTAGCAAAAATCATAGAATTTATGTCATAAAAATTACCTCAAAATAGTTGATGATAAATGTTATAGTCAATTACTATTCGATTAACTGTTGCAGCACTAGTGAAATGGTTGGTTTTAAAAACATTTTGGAAGTTGTGGAAAAATGTATATATAATTTGTATTACTAAGCATTGTAAATCAAACCAAGATAATTTGTTTGCATCAATTGAAATATTTTTTTTCGAGAGAATTAAAACACAGAACTTGATTAATCCATTATATGATTATTTGTAGAAGCTGTGAGTAAGTAAAAATCACAAATATCATCAGGATTGGAAGTTTTTCTCTGTTCCATTATTTCTTCAAATTGATTAGGTTTTTTAGAGCTTCTGGTCACTTTGAAGGCAAAATAATCAGTCAATTCATTAACGAAGAAAGTAATCCGCAGATTAAATGATAGTGAAAATAATCACAAGTTACAGCTATAACGTATAATGTATTTATGAAAAGACAGATTAAATTTTTTTTAATTTTAGCTTAAGTGGACAAAGTGGCAGCAGGCAATGTATTAGCATCTATTGAAATATACAGTCATATTTAATTAAATGACCTGGACTTTAATAGTGAAAAAAAGGATACTTAAATTAATGTCAATTAATTGAAATCACATTTGAACAGTGACACCTTTCTCATTGACCAATTATTTGAGTTATGCAGCAGAATGATTATTATTGTTTCAGCAGCAGAATGTGTGGCAGTTATTTGACGATTGCGATCAAATATTGATCAGGTCATTAACCAAGCAAAATGCTTCAAACTCTCTGGTTTGCTCTGGCTCCAGATGTGAGGACTGGCTGCTTTGCTCCGTGTCATATCTTTCTAAATAGAAAGTCTTTCTACTTTTCTATCTTTCGTTTTGAGCCCTTGGTCTTGGAACTTGGGATACACATTTTTTCACCCGATAATGAAATTACTCTCAACAATCCGCAGGGACACGGTGGCGCTGCAGGATTCGCTGGCTACGGTCCGCTTCCATGACCTCCTGGCTCAGCTGGACGACCAACACAGCCGCTTCGCCTTGGAGAACAACTTCTTGCTGCAGCACAACATCCGCAAGATCAAGAGGAACCTGCAGGTCGGTCCCTGGCACCGATGCTTCGAACCGAGACGGAAGATTTTCAGTGTTTGAGTGTGTGAGGTGTGGCCGTCGTCTCTAAAAGTTCGAGTGATTTGTTTTCGACAGGATCGATTCCAGGAAGAACCAGTCAGCATGGCCATGATCATCTCCAGAAACCTGATGGAGGAGCAGAAGATTCTGGCCAATGCGAAGAGTACGGAGGTAAGGACAGGAAATCGTTGTATTTTTAGACGAGGGGAAAATTCTAGACAAATGTTTTAGAGGGAAATATTCAAAGCCCCAACCAACTTTTTATTGTTTCACCCTTATATCTAATACAAATTTAAATTTTTTTTTAAATTATCATCATAATCAAAAAAGGTTTTCCAATTATTTTGCTTGATAATTTTGGTGATACTCAACCTGACGGTCCCGACCCCTAGGGGGTCGCAAGATAATTCTTTGGTTGCCAGATGGTTTTGGAGAACAAAATAATATAATATATTCAAAATAAAGTTACATAATTAAGGCTGGTAATTGTTTACATTTATTTGTCTGTACAAGTGATTTGCTTTAGATTGGATGCTGTTGAGTGTGCTTGTCAGTCAAAGTCTGTGTGGACGAGTAAGTGCCAGGACAAAACAAAATAAAAACAGACAACAAAATAATAATTCCCTTTTAATTTCCTACAAAGTTTCCTGTGAAGGACTATTGTAATTTGGCAAAAAATACTGAAAAAAGTAGTCCAGTAGTTAGTTATTTCATTCCAATCATTTCTTGTGCATTTTCTTTTTGTTGTTGTTGTTGTTGTGGGTGCAGTAGGTGAACAAAACATGCAAAAGCTTCAATTCAACATTCATGAAGATTAATGTTTCCCAATAATACATTCATATTCACAGGGGTTTGAACAAAGTGATGTTTATTTAACAGAACTGTTGATTGTGTTACCGTTTATTTCTGCAGCAGGAGGGCGAGGGGACGGTGTCGGCCATGGTGGTAGAGAAACAGAAACTGGACAACAAAGTGAAGGAGATAAAAGACAGAGTGCAGGTAGGATGTCATTTTTTAAAATACGGGACACAGAGAGGAGAGAATTTCGTCACCATCAAACGTTTGATTGAACAGCTCATGGGGTTTAGAGAACTGACTGGTATGCCTCGATGTCTTGGTTAAAAAAAAAAGTGTGACTGGCATGTCTTTGGATCCTGGTTCAAATCTTGCAAGGCTAAATTTGTTTTGAAGTCCTGTATCTAATGCAAACACTCTCAGGTTCTAAGAGACAACAGCCAAATGTCTGATGGAGTAGCTCAGTTGGTTTGCAAAGTGACTGGTATGCCTGAGTATCATGTAGTGGTACAACGGATCATCATTGATCCGCAATCCGTTCGGATCAATATCTTCGGTTCGGCACACACGTGATCCCTGGATTGATTTATGAAAAAAAAAATTGTGCGCATGATCATTTAAGCATTTAAGCAGCCCCTTGTTGCACAATCTGACTGGGCTAAAGCCATCACAAATGCTATCGGTGTGTTTATAGGTGCAGACATGAGGCCATACTCAGTTGTGCAAAACGAGGGCTTTAAACACATGTTGAAAGTGCTTGAGCCACATTACGACATCCCGTCGTGCACCCTCTTCAGCGTAAAGATTGTGCCAGATCTTTATGAGCAGGAGAAGAAAAAAGTTGTGGATGAACTATCCCGAGCGTCTTTTGTTGCGCTCACGACAGACGGGTGGACGTCCAGGGGAACGGAGAGCAATGTGACGATAACCGCTCACTTCATCACAGCAGACTGGGAGATGAGAAGTCCAGTGCTGCAGACACGCCCCCTCTACGAGAGTCACAGGCACTCATCTTGCGCAGGTACTGACACAAGCAGTGGAGGAATGGAAGATAAAGAGGCCCAGTACTAATATCCCAGTCACAACTGATAATGCCAAAAATCAAATAAATGCAGTGAATGAGGCAGGACTGGGCCCACAGATAGGGTGCTTTCCACATGTAGTGAATTTGGCATCACAGAAAGGAATTTCAGTCAATAGGATGGACCGCCACCTTGGGAGGATCAGGAAGGTGGTTCCCTACTTCCACCGAAGCACAACAGCTGCTCATGTGCTTAAGACAAAGCAAGAAATGCTAAAGCTGCCTACTCATAAGCTCATACATGATGTCCCAACAAGGTGGAACTCCACGTATGATATGTTGGAGCGTTATCTGGAGCAGCAGGCAGCTATATACTCTGCATTGACTGGCAACACCCTGAAGAAAAATGTCAAAGACATCATCACCCTGTCTGATGATGATGTGAGAGTGGCAGAGGAGGTCCTCCAGGTAATTAAACCCCTCAAAACTGTTACATCTCTGCTGAGCACTGAAACTTCACCATCTGTGTCAATGATCCTGCCGCTGAAAACAAGGATTCTACAATCCATGGCTCCAAGTGTGGAAGACAGCACCATCACTCGAGATGTCAAGACTGCCATTAGAGAGGACCTGAAGCCCAGATACATTTCACCCACTGCTCTACAGAACTACCTTCACCGATCTACTGCCCTGGATCCGAGATTCAAGTCCCTGTCTCACATGGACCCTGCCCTACGCCAGAGGACATACAGTGACCTCACCACTGAGATTGTGAAGAGATTGTGTGAAGACTGTGATGAGATAAAGAAAAAGAATATTATTTAAAAATGATCAAATTAAATCTAAATACATTTTTTATTTTCAGTAATAATGGCTTTTATTAAATGTTATTGCCACATTTTTCATGTCTATGAAACATGAAAATAAATAATAGGTTTAATTAATCGACTAATTTTTTTCTGGAGGGTCAAGCTGCAGAGCCAACAGGAGCAAACTTAGACACATCTCCTCCACAAAAGAAGTCGACATGGACAGCAAGACGCCTGCTGACATCATCAAAGAGGAGGTGGCATCCTACCTGGCAGCAACAGGCATTACAGTGGATGGTGATCCACTGACATGGTGGAAAAGCAATGAGTGTAAATACCCTTATATTATATAAGATGGCAAGATGCTATCTCGCTGTGCCAGGCTCTTCAGTTCCTTCCGAGAGAGTGTTCTCAACAGCAGGGGACATTGTGACTATAAATTCAATTGGAATCCTCCAGTTCCTGTTTGTCAGTCGTCTCTTCCACATGGAGCATGGATCAAGAGCCACCAGGATTCGGCGCACACGGAAAAAACATTTGGAACATCTTAAAATTATCAACGCATTTATTAGTATGTCTGTGTATTTAATCTGTTGGTGCTGCTTTTTCACTGCTCACGTGTGTTTTAAGGGGAAAACTTGACTGATTTGTTTGCTGATTGTGCTTCAACCTAACTAGCATCATAAGATAAACACACCTGTTGCTAGTTCTTCAGTGATGGCAAGTTATAATGCAATGAATGATAAAGATGTAGTAGAGTAGAAAGTACAGGTATTTGCTGATATATGTAGTAAAAATTAAACGTACCCAGAATTAAATCTTCTAAGTAAAGTACAGAATAAAAAAATGTACAGGAACAAAGTTAATGTACTGATTAAGGGAAACTCTTGTGTCTGGTACAGTTATACCTCTTTCACCCCAAAGTTACAGTGTAGACCCGGGTTTTTTAAAATCGGGTCGAGCCGCCTTTAATTGGCAATTGGTTACTTTCACACTGCGAGCAGACCAGGGTCTGATGATCGTGTAGTGACAGTTGGCGGCCATAGATGGCGGTAGAGTGGTAGCCAGTTTGCCGGTGGTCAACGTTACCTTATATCTTGTACTTGTCACTGTCAGTCTTTCAAAGTTTACAAACTCAGAGCAGTGTTACGAGCCAAGCCTGGTCCTTTAAGCAGGTGGCCATATGGGGTTTGAAGTGTGTGTGTGTGTATGAGAGAAGAAGAAGGTTGGCGCTGCTCGCTGTTGTTGTGTACGTAGCTGCAGCCACAAGGAGAATGGGCTCCGCACATCATCCATGTTACCAACAGTTTATGGCCACTGTGTAATGAGAGACCGCCTGATGAGGCCGTGTGTGTCCACCGAAGGGTTGAAATAAAGTGCCCCGTTCTAAACCTCATCGGTGATCTGGATTGTGTAAGCTAGGCTAAGCGTGCTAGCTACATGCGAGAGGTGTCTTTACTACAGCTGGTGAGGTAACAGTAGTTACCGACGGAGGAGTCGAGCCTTCGTTGCCTCCGTCATCACGCAAATTAGCGCGTTCACCCGCATGTGACGTTCACATCAATGCCGATCGGAGGTGAAGCCGTTTATTACCCGGGTCTATTGCAGAGTCATTTGACCCAGGGCTGAATGCCGATTAAACATTATCACACTGCAGAAAATGCGGTTGTTAGCGGGTTTAAACAGGTTTTTTGGCCAGTGTGAAAGGGGCTTTAGAAGTCGAATCACAAAGTGTTTTTAATTGACACGATGAGTCAAGACAAATGAACTTTAGATGCTCACGTTTGTCGTCTAGAATAGCACGTCCAGTTGCCATTGACTTGAAACTTATTGATTTTTAACCAGTTGAGTCCTGCTCCAACTAAATATTCTTATTATGGACTGAGAAGCCAGTTTTGTTGTCCTAAAATTCAACTCTGAACTGACTTTTCTCATTTTGTCATCAAAATGTGAGATTTGTATGAAGGTGAATATGTGGAAAAATGCCAGCGCTTGTAGACTTGATCTGAACTTGTTGAACAAAAATCAGAATTAAGCGTTTAAACATACACTTAAAATAGTAATTCACATGTCACCTGAATTTGAAGTCCCAGGCAAATACAACACTTGAGAGCTTGTGTGTGTGAATTTTTCACTCAGAGAATATTCACACACCTGTGTTCTGAATGTGAAGTCACAGAAAAAAAAATATTCACAAATGTGTAGATTGATGTTTTCATGTATACAATTGCGGCTGCAAACTTGTAATCTAACATTTACTCTTTTGTTTGTTTGTCCGTTTTACTTGAGGCCATTTGTTGGTACAACCACAACTCGCTCATTACAACCTCAATTCCGGCTCCATTGGGAGGAGGCTGCAATAGAAATTCCGTGCCTTTTAAATTTCAAAGTATGGTGAGACAGATTTGCTTCCATAGTACTAAGCGAGTTGTGGTTGTAGCTCCCCTCCAGTTAAGATCACGGACAGTGTTCCTTTATATACGGGCATTTATTTTTCTCATCCGTGCATGCCATGAGAACTAAACAAAAAAGAGAAACAATAAATTATAAAATGAGTCCGATATAACATCAAAGCATTCTCACATAGAATAATAATTAAACAAAGATCAGACAAACATTAAATAACTTAACTTACCTAATTGGCCGCGTTGAGTCAAGGGGAGAATAAAACCAAAAAAACGCCATCTTAAAAACTCAACGGAGTACCCAACTCCGTGAATACAGCATCTTATACTATGCAGCGACCTCTGTCGGCTCCCACAGGTGCTCTGCTCCTCGTGTCTCCAAAGTGTGTAACAGCGTAAACAACCCAACCCCACAACTAAAACCAGAACATTAGTTCCGCTATAAAATAAAAGTCAGTTCCTCTTAGACATGTTACAAATTAAATATTCAGAAAACAAAACATTCTTTAATTATTCTTTTATTATGAAAACATCAGTCTTCACATTTTAGAAAAAAATATGTGACTTCACATTCAGGTGTGAAAAATTCAACTTATGAATTCAAATTTTTTTCTACAAGCTCAATTTTTTTTTTCTTTTGGGATTTCAAATTCAGGTTATATGTATCAATATGTTTTTAGAAGTAAAAATTTCAATGCACAGGTTCAGGTTTTTTTCTACAAGTTCTCACATTTAGTCTACAATCGCTTGCATTTGCAGTATGTTTAACTTCATAGATTTGCTGGAGCATGATGTTTGGATGCAATTACATTAACAATGAAAAAACAGTGATGTCAAACACACAGTCTTTAATTAATGTGTTGATTATGCCCAGCAGCCCACCCGTCCTGCAACCCGCCCAGCAGCCCACCCAGCCATGCAATTAAATTTTTTTTTTTGCATTTTGATAAAAACTTGCAATAAATTTTTTGCCAATTATTGCTTTCTGTCCAATAACCCTTTGTTATTATCTCTCTCAGTTTCTCATAAGAGTCGACCTCTCGGCCTTAGAGTGTTCTATCCAACTGAGCTACAGTTGTCTGAAAGTCGTCAAGTATTTTCAGTTCTTTAGTAGTTTGCATTGGGTGTTGAACTTGAAAATGTACCGAGTCTCAAGATTTGAAACTTTGATCTCAGACACGTCAGCCCATCTTCTTACAGCCTAGCTACTTGACAGACATTTCTTTGAGCTTTTGACGGTTTGCATTTGGTGTTGAACTACAAAATCCTACACTCTCCCAAGAATTGAACACTTGTTTTTAGGAACATCAACCAGCCATCAATCAGACTGAGCGATCTGCTGAGTGTCTCTTAGAGGATGTCACTCTCCTTTGCACATCAGTCTTCATAGTATAATGTGAAGGTCATTGGAATTTGACCCTCACTTGCAAAGGCTCAGAACCAACACTTAACAATCTGAGCCTTTGAAACAGGTGTCAACAACCTCAAAATGTCAAGTCTGTGATCTACCTTGCCAAGCTACTCAGCCAGACATTTAAAAAAATTCTCGGAACTTCTAGTGCTTCACAAAAATCTCAAGCTCAAGCAACTCTGATAAAACGTGATGTCTTTCATCTGGGTGTTGTGACTGCAGACACTGACTGAGCTTTGACTGGCTCAAGCAGTCCCAACACCCAGATGAAACCCATTGTATCAGAGTTGCTTGAGATTTTTTTGAAGCAGTAGAAGTAGAAGTTCCGAAAACTTTGAGACTGTCTTGCTGAGTAGCTCAGTGAGGTAGATATCAGATTAGAAGCTTTGAGATTGATGGTTCAATCCCCAGATTGTTTAGGGGAAATTGTAGTCAATCACCCAAAGTCAACAGTCAATATTCAAGATTTAATCCCACATATCAAAGCTTCAGAACCAACACGTAACAGTCTGAGCTAATTGATCAGATGTCCGTCTTCTATTTTCTTCCAATATTGACTGTTTACTTTGGGTCATTGATTTCCAATTTTTTCTAAACAAGCTGGGGATTGAACCAACAACCTAAAAATGTCATGTCTCCGACCTACCTTGCCAAGATACCCAGCCAGACATTCAAAAATGTCTCGGAACTTCTACTTCTAGTGCTTCACAAAAATCTCAAACTCAGGAAACTCTGATGAAACATGATGTCTTGCATCTGGGTGTTGTGACTGTAGAAACTGACTGAGCTTTGACTGGCTCAAGCAGCCACAACACCCAGATGAAAGACATCATGTTTCATCAGAGTTGCCTGAGTTTGAGATTTTTGAGAAGCAGTAGAAGTAGAAGTTCTGAAAACTTTCAGAATGTCTGACTGAGTAGCTCAGTGAAGTAGTTGTGAAGTGGTAGTGAAGTTTTGAGATTGTTGGTTCAATCCCCAGCTTGGTTAGAGACATGTGAAGTCATTGACCCAAAGTGAACAGTCAATATTCAATAATTAACCCACACATCAAAGCTGAGTGAAGATGTTGAACATGGACTTTGTAGCAGTGTTTTCAATTACATAAATCCTACAAAACACAAACAAGTTGACTGAAAACTTTAGCATTTTGTCCTCTCGAAAACCGACAGCAAATTAAATCTGAAAAAAAAACGGGACATGTGTTTGACATGAGTCAGACAGTGGTGCAGTGGAAAGCTTTAAGACTCTTGGGCCAATGGTTGTAAGATCAAATCCCACCTCCTTTTGGGATTCAAACGAAACATACATTTAAACTTATTTCTGAGTGAAGATGTTGAACATGAACTTTGTAGCAGTGTTTTCAATTACATAAATCCTACAAAACACAAACAAGTTGACTGAAAACTTCAGCAGTATGTCCTCTCGAAAGACAATGTCAAATTAAATGTGAAAAAACTGGGCCTGTGTTTGATGAGTAGAACGGTGGTGCAGTGGAAAGATTTAAGACTCTTGTGCCAATGATTGTCAGATCAAGTCCCACCTCCTTTTGGGATTCAAACGGAACATACATTTAAACTTATTTCTGAGTGAAGATGTTGAACATGAACTTTGTAGCAGTATTTTCAATAACATAAATCCTTCAAACGAGTTGACTGAAAACTTTAGCAGTTTGTCCAGAGAAAGCCAACAGCAAGTTGAATGTGAAGAAACTGGGCCTTTTCTTCAGTAAGACGGTAGTATAGTGGTGAAGATGTTGAACATGAACTTTGTAGCAGTGTTTTCAATTACATAAATCCTACAAAACACAAACAAGTTGACTGAAAACTTCAGCAGTTTGTCCTCTCGAAAGACAATGTCAAATTAAATGTGAAAAAACTGGGCCTGTGTTTGTTGCGTAGGATGGTGGTGCAGTGGAAAGCTTTTAGACTCTTTTGCCAATGGTTGTCAGATCAAGTCCCACCTCCTTTTGGGATTCAAACGGAACATACATTTAAACTTATTTCTGAGTGAAGATGTTGAACATGAACTTTGTAGCAGTGTTTTCAATTACATAAATCCTGCGAACGAGTTGACTGAAAACTTTAGCAGTTTGTCCATAGAAAGCCGACAGCAAGTTGAATGTGAAGAAACTGGGCCTTTTCTTGAGTAAGACGGTAGTATAGTGGACTCTCCTGCAAAAGGTTGATCCATCAAGTCCCACTTGTGACATTTTTGTGAAATCATTCAACAAAACAAAACATACAGATCTTAGGTAAGTACTTCTCAAATGTATCCATTCCATGGCGTAGAGGCAATGATACAGGTATGGACACATGAAGGTCCAGGGTTCAACACTGAGGACGGACTCAAACATGAACAAACAAAATCCAGCAAATGAAACACGGACCTGAAGTGCACGGCATTCCCGTCAATGGATAGAGGAGAGCAGGAAAAATGATCCATGTTGTGATTGTGAAGAGATATTCACTTGTGAGATTCCCCACAAGACTCGGAGAAGCGTTGGATACACTGGTTAGCGTAACAGTGAGCCGTGAGATGAGGGGTAAAAAAAAAAATGAAAATAATAATTAAAAAAAATGAATTTAAAATCAAACATAAAATCATGAATTAAATAATAATAAAATAAATAATTACACAAAAATACAATTTTCTTAAAAAATACCAAAAATGAAAAAGATCAGTTAAAAAAACACAAAACCCCCCCAAAAAGCCTTTTTTTGCCAAAATCAGTAAAAAGATCTATCCTATAGCACTGCAAGGATTTGTCTTGAACAGGGATTGAACTGTGAACCTTCCACTTCAGAGACACTGCCATTACCCCTGCTCCACCAGGTTACATAGGTAAAATTGGTTTTACTTCTATTTAACCAATGACCTGACGTGACCCATTTTAGAAGATCTTCTGGTTACACATGTTTTCTGTTTGTGCCCAAGACAACACATGATACAGCAGCAAGTTATTAGTCTATCGTCTGTTCATTTATTAACAGTTCCATAATTTGACTGAGTGATGAGCCAGTGTGAAGAAGGTTAAATCGAAAATCTGTGTCTTATTCCGCTCAGTTACACACTTCCAAGTCAGCTTTTGTACACGTCATTTTAACCATCAGGACGTGACAGTATATGGTCTGTAATCGACTTTGACATTCACCTAGGGCATAGGCCTCTGCAGGAGAGTTGAAGGGGATTCACATTTGTGAGGTGACACCAAGTCATAACCCAGTCAAAAACTGAACATCGTTTAGTGTGACTTGCACTTCCTGAAGGTGCCATTATTTCCCATGTCCTTCAGACGCTGCCTGAAAATCCTTACGTTTTTAAGTTTCCTCTAACTAAATAAAACAGTGATGGTTAACTACTGGCTTACTCTGCATATTTTTAATGACACTAATTTGGTAATGTATAAGAAAATAAAGGCTATTGCTCTCTTGTTGGCTTACATTGTTTTTCTGTCTTCATATCGGTTCCCAAATAAACGTACATTTTGGTTTTGGCATGTTTCCATCTCTCAGATTATCAATAAAAAAAATTCTGAGCCCCAAACAAGTGGGGGAATGCACTTTTTTTATTTAATATGAACACGACATACGCCACACGACAGAAGTCAACAATGCATTTCTACAGTACAGTAGTAATTGTTGATTCAAGATTGTTATGAATCGGAAAATTGATGCATTCAAATTGCTGACCAGTGCAGGAAGTAGAGGAAATGACTTCCTCTGCAGGCCTATTTGATGTAAAAACTACAACACTGAAGCAAACTGGAAATTGTGACATTCTGTAATGAAGCTGCACTTGTCTTCCGCAGTTTGTGGATCAGAACATAAAGAATGTGGAAGACCTGCAGGACGAGTACGACTTCAAAGTCAACACGCTGAAGAACAGAGGTGAGCAGTGTCACTGAGAGACGGACATGTTTCATCTAATCTACATCCGATATTCATACCAAACAGTCTATGAAGATATCGTTCAGTTGTCTTCAAATAGTTTTGGGTGCGTGGTAGAAAAAAACCCAGGCCAACTGTGATGTTGAAAATACTTCATTGTACATTGTTGTTGGATATTGTTGTGAAGCCAATATCCAACTCGAGGGTTTGACAGTTGTGTGTTTTTCCCGATTCTGCAGAGAACGAAATGAACGGCATGACACCGAAGGAGCTGGAGAAGGAGAAGATGCTGCTAGCGAGGATGTGCTTCGAGCTGAAAGCCAAGCGCCAGGTGAGCAGAGCGAGGTGTGATGTCGATGGAAACGAAGTTGCGTGCTCACTGCCTCACCGCACATTGCATTTGAAGGCTGGAAAACCGTGTAACCGCCGCTGTTTGTGTTTTGCGTGTCAGGACGTGGTGACCCAGCTGAACGAGCTCCTGAATGTCACCCAGGCTCTGCTGTCGGACCTGATCTCCGAGGAGCTGCCGGAGTGGAAGCAGCGGCAGCAGATCGCCTGTATCGGGGGTCCGCCCAATGCCTGCGTGGACCAGCTCCAGAACTGGTCAGACCATGTTTAGAAGACAAAGCAAAACAACAGCAACACAAGATTTGGATTTCTAATATCCAAGCTCCTTTCCTATTTCTCCTTCTCCTCCTTGTCCCCTTTTTTCGATTGTCCAATTTTTTTTCCACCTCATGACTCCTTCTCCTCTTCCTCCTGGTCCTCGCTCTACTTCGCCCTCCTCCTCCTCCTGCTGCAGGTTCACAGCTGTAGCAGAGAGTCTGCAGCAGGTTCGTCAGCACCTGAAGAAGCTGCAGGAGCTGGAGCAGAAGTTCACCTACGACAGTGACCCCATCACACAGAAGAAAGCTTTCCTGGAGGCCAGAGCTCTGGAACTCCTCAAGAACCTCCTCTCCAAGTGAGCAACCCCTCACACACACCAAGTCACTGAATTTTAATCACAATTGGTTTTCAGTCTCAAACCTTGGCAGTGGTCTTTGAATTAAACTGTACCAAGCAATAATGGGCTGCGTGTGTGTGTGTGGGTGTGTGTGTGTGTGTGTGTGTGTGTGTGTGTGTGTTTGTGTGTGTAGCTCTCTGGTCGTCGAGAGGCAGCCCTGCATGCCCACCCACCCACAGAGGCCCCTGGTGCTGAAGACAGGTGTCCAGTTCACCGTGAAACTCAGGTAAGGAACAAAACCACGCAAACACAGCCGGCCCCCAGAATCTGCACTTAATCACAAATAAATGAATAAATAGATAAAATTAATTAATGGAGAATCAGTCCAGATGGGTTAGGGTTAGGGTTAGATTTTAATAATTTTCCGGTCACGCAGCAGAGCTTCAGGAATAAATCATTGGATTGTATTTGTTTCCTTTTTTCCCCCTCAGGTTCCTGGTGAAGCTGCAGGAGTTTAACTACCAACTCAAAGTCAAAGCTGTGTTTGACAAGTAAGATGATCTCATGTGCACGACTGTTCATTTTTTTTTTATTAAAATGCCTGCACGCGTTTGAGTTTCTGTTGTTGAGCAAATGTCACATCTCCTCCTTTTCCTCAGGGATGTTACAGAGAAGAAAGGGTACGTGTCGTCAAACCCCACTTACACACACTTAAATAAGTCAATTACAATCATTGTTATGATGATACAAAAACATATGAAAACAGTGAAAAATTATGAATAAACTCCTCAATGATTGACCTGATGCTCTGTGTGATTTCAGGTTTCGGAAGTTCAACATTTTGGGAACAAACACCAAAGTGATGAACATGGAGGAGTCGAACGGCAGCCTGGCAGCTGAGTTCAGACATTTGGTACGAAAATAACTATTATGTCTCTAATTATATATAAATTTATTCTAAATGATTATTTATTGCAGCTAGTGGGTAAATGATTTTACAGCAGAATTAGGAAAAAAACTGCATAGTTAAAAAAAATGTTTCTGCTGTGACGTTGCTGTGTTCAAACCTAAAAATGTAAGTGTCACAGGTGTAAACAAAACCAAAAAAATAATTCTTGAACCAATATCTGACTGAAATATCTTGTTCTCTTCGCAGCAACTGAAAGAGCAGAAAGTGGCTGGGAACAGAACCAATGAGGTAAAAGCCAAAAGAAGTATTTTATGTTTCATACAAAGTTGTGTGTTCAAGGGTCAGTGTGTAGTTTTTTCTTATGTGAGTGTGTATGTGTGTGTCTGTTCAGGGTCCCCTGATCGTCACCGAGGAGCTACACTCACTCAGCTTCGAGTCCGAGCTGCAGCTCAACCAGTCGGGACTTGACATCAAACTGGAGGTGACGACAGACACTCGCAAAACTTCTGCGTCAGATCAATATAATATATAGATCAGAAAAGAGAGGATTCGCGAAGAGGCAAAACCGTTAACATGCTGAACAGGCTACGAAAGTGGCAGAAAAAAAAAACTTCCTGGAAGGAATGAAACATAAGTGACAGATAAGGTTTTTAATTCTTACTCACTCTATTGTTGTTTTACGTGTTGTTGTTGTCATCGTCGTCGTCGTAGGCCATGTCTCTGCCTGTCGTGGTCATCTCCAACGTCTGTCAGCTGCCCAGTGGTTGGGCCTCAATCCTCTGGTACAACATGCTCACCACCGAGCC
The DNA here is from genome assembly GCF_022379125.1 of Scophthalmus maximus. Lineage (NCBI taxonomy): Eukaryota > Metazoa > Chordata > Actinopteri > Pleuronectiformes > Scophthalmidae > Scophthalmus > Scophthalmus maximus. The sequence continues at coordinate 22,201,088 of NC_061515.1, read as the reverse complement.
CAAGGTGAGGACACGCACACTGCATTTATTGAACCAAAACATGTTTATAATAATTACTAAGCTTCCCGGGCTCCCCTACTTACTCTAAAAAACAATAAACCATGAATACAATAATAATAATAATACAAAAGGTGTGGCTGGTTGGCACATGGGGAGGAGATATGTGCTCCTGCGAGCACAGGTGTCTAAGGGCTCCATCTTGGCTCTTCACTTATCTCAGGCAGGATCAGGTGTCGTCCTCCAATCAGCTCTTTTGTCATGGCACACACCTATTTACATACATCCATATTTACATCCAGTCAGTCAACCAATCACACGTTGTGCCAACGTTCAAGCCACAGAAAAGAGCAAAATAACACAACAACACACACAACCACACATAATGCAACCACAGACGTAACAATACGATGGCCATATATTTAACTCTGACATTGAAGTTTATTGTTGAAGTGTTTTTAAAATTAGAGAAATATTACGGAAGTAAACGGTTGAAAAAACGGTTGTTGTTTTTTCCAGTCTCTATTACATCCTTATCTCCTTGCTCCTCCTCAGAACCTGAAGTTCTTCCTCTCCCCTCCGACGGCGAAATGGTCTCAGCTGTCCGAGGTTCTGAGCTGGCAGTTCTCCTCCGTCACCCAGCGAGGCCTGAACCAGGAGCAGCTCAACATGCTCGCCGACAAACTGCTTGGTCAGACCCGAGATCTTCTTTTTTTTTATCTCATCCGCACGTTCATTTCCAACGAAAAACAATACCTGGAACCTGTACCTGCAGAAATCTTTTAACTCTTGTGGATTATTAAAAAAACCAAAAAGTTTTGAAACGTAAACGTGTCTCTGTGCAGGAACCAAAGCCCAGAGGAACCCAGAGGGACAAATCCCCTGGAACAAGTTCTGCAAGGTGATATAAATTAATTTGTTTTGCTCTTCACCATATATAAAGAAAACATATGAACCGAGGCCTTGTAATTTTTTTGATTCCTTTACATGACATGGTTTGCTTTTTTTTTTTTGTCTCTCATCCAGTAAAAACTTTATCTAGAAACATTTTTAGATAGGCAAATTAAAGACAGAGATTCCTTGCGTTATTTCTAATATTCGTCATCGTCTTCAGTGGTGGTGCTTGTTTAAATCCATCTTCTGCATGTTTTCTATGCTGAAGCAGATAAGTTCTGTCATGTCCATCAACAGAGTGCCAACGAGAAAGCGTTTCCCTTCTGGCTGTGGATCGAAGGAATCCTAGATCTGATCAAAAGGCACCTGCTCTCGCTGTGGAACGACGGGTGAGTTCCTTGCGTGGGCGTTTGTCTCTCAGCGAATCCACTAAGGTGGAGCGTGAGATTTGTTTTATTTTTATGTCTCTCTCTCTGTGTCTGCAGCTCCATCATGGGTTTCATCAGCAAGGAGAGGGAGCGTGCGCTGCTGAACGACAAGTGTCCCGGGACCTTTCTGCTTCGGTTCAGTGAGAGCAGCAGGGAGGGAGCCATCACCTTCACCTGGATCGAACACGACGTCCACGGTAAAGCGAAAGGGAACACTTAAAAACACCTCCGGCATATTTGAATTAATATTCACTTTAATTTCTGTTTTGATGAGAAGGCATTGTTTTCATACACTGTTTGATTAACATTTTTTTGGAAAATGTCTGTAAGGATTAGGGCTGCAACAGTTAATCGATTAGTAATCGACTACTAAATTAATCGCCAACTATTTTGATAATCGATTAATCGGTTCAAGACAAAATTCTACGATTTCAGCTTCTTAAATGTGAATATTATCTATTTCTTTTGCTCCTCTATCACAGTAAACTAAATATCTTTTGTGTGTGGATTAAAACTAAACATCATCTCTGGGTTTGTGAAACACGATCGAAAATAATCGTTAGTTGCAGCCCTGGTAAGGATATCTCGATTTTTCAAAAGCAGGAGTAAACCGACACTTTGTTAAAACGTTAAGAAGATAAAGTGTTGCAGGAGTTCCTCTCAGTAAATCAAATCAGCTCTTGATCTCTCCTCCTCCGCTCAGACAAGCCCGACTTCCACTCGGTGGAGCCATACACGAAGAAGGAGCTGGGCGCCGTCTCTCTGCCTGACATCATCCGCACCTACAAGGTGATGGCCGCTGAGAACATCCCGGAGAACCCGCTCCGCTTCCTTTACCCAAACATCCCCAAAGACAAGGCCTTTGGGAAGTTCTATCCCAAACCCACTGAGAGTAAGACGCCACAAATTTCCTCGTGCAGATTTACTTTACTGACAAAAAATCTAACCAAAGTGAATCCGGTTCCCAGCTGCAGAGCCAATGGACGTGGAGAGCCTGGAGAAGAGGGGCTACATGAAGACAGAGCTCATATCCGTTTCGGAAGTGTAAGAAGAGACGACGTACTTTTAGATGAAAGACGTAAAAAAAGTAAAATACTTTTACCAGTGAGGTAACACCCAATGCTCTCCCGGCGCAGACATCCGTCCAGACTGCATGACAACATGATGCCCATGTCTCCGGACGACTACAAGGTTCTGGAGCAGTACGTCGGACCCAGGGACATCGACGCCGTGGTGAGTCGTGCCGTTCTGCTCGTCACTCTGCTGCTGTCCCCGCTTTTAAAAGTCCCGCGCAGCTTGGCAACAGGAGCAACTCGCCATGACAAAAACTCTAAATTAATCGAAAGTTTCACACTTCACTCGACACACGATGATCTTTAAATCTTCTCTGACTGAGCTGTGTTTTTTTTTTTGGAAAGCTGTTTTTCACGCTTTTGCGGGGGAAAAATGAATCGAGAACAAAATCTTTTCTACCAATTCTTTCAATACAGCTGTTGCATTGTTCACACACACACACACACCTCGCGTGTAGCAGGAAATGCAAAGGGAATGCTTAAAAACAAAAGCAGCAGTTTTATTACTCACCTGGTTTTTCATTACCAACGTATAAATGTCTCCCTCAGTGAAGCGCATTCCTGCGTTAACGTCCAGCAGTCCCCTTTCATTCGATCAAGTTGCTCCACATTGAACACACTCATAGATGCCAGTGCCCTTAATATACCCGATTATTTATTTACACAAGATCCATGAATTATTCCCTGGGAAATCTGTGAAAATACCCTATACTGTTTACAATAATAAAGAAAGTGAAAAAAGCGAAACAATTTGACGGGTTCTTTGTCATGCTGACGGACCGGCTACAAAACAGGGACGGGTAAAAAAAAAACACAACTCGTACAGATAAAACTCAATAATTCAATTCAATAATTCTCTACTTTGTCTGATGTCTGCTATAAATGTATTTCTTTCTCTCTCTCTTATTCCTGCTTTGCTTTTAGGCTAGCAATCTGGTTGGATTCGGAGATTTTGACATGCAGGTAGACGCAGCTCGTCTCTTTTGCTCTGCTCAAACACATTGTGTATATTTCGTCACTGCTGCTGCACGTCACTCAGAGTTATGGCTTCACATTTTTTGTAAATAAAAAGGGACACCACTGATTTGACACACATCCCAGTCAATTCTTTATGACATGTTGAATGAGAGGAGAGTGTCTCACCTGACCTTTGACCTGTTGTTACTAGGGGTCAACATCAGGTTAATCTCTTCTCATTCTGACATGTCTGTCTCACAGGTTCTTGGATGATTTTTTTTTTATGGAAATCACTGGGGTGCCCCTTTTAATCTAAACAAAGATACATAACAGCCAGAAATGAATATTGTAACATTTGATGAGTAAATCAAATCAATAATGTTTTGCATGCATTTTGCAAGTGTGCACCTAAATTTGTCTCTCACAAAACCACGGACACAGATGCACTACATGCCGACGGCGACGTTATAACCCGTTGTCCCTCTATTCTTCTCTCCTCAGATGAGTGCAGACTTCCCCGACGAGAACTGAAGCGTCGTTGCCTCGTCCACTTCTTACCGCTGTACTGGGTTGTTTGTGTTTTTATTTTCCACTACACAATAGATTTATCGTTTTTTCTCTGATGTGCAACGACAATAATCCTCCATAACTCGAAATGACAGGAAAAAACATAATAAGATGCCACCCGGCATCTACAGAACTCAATGAGCTGAAAAGTATCACAGCAAATCCGCGGTAGTTGTCTGTACTGTACATGCATAAACTGCTAATAGTCAAATTCTTTATACTTGTAAAGGTTTAAATACATACGGAAGTTAGTACTTGAGGTGAAGTTAATGTGAATCTGTCACTTTAAATGTGTACATATCTTTTATTGAAAGTGAAATGTAAAACTCTGTGAAAACGGTTCCGCCTACTTTTAAAAAAAATGACTTCACCACAGTCGCAGCAGAAATTCTATGAAAACAAAAGCACTTCATAAATTGTGTATTTAAAATCATAGAGTGCATGTGTGGATGTAAGAAACCCTAACTGCAGCTGAACCACTGCGTGGCTCCTGCCAGGCATGAGAAATAAAGCAGAACTATGCTGGAGATAATATCATTTAATATTTTTTTTTCTTTTTCTTGCGGTGACATCAAACATTTTGAGTATTCTACAAACACAAAATAAAGCCATCGTCTACGCTCTCGTTTCCAAACTGAGCGTCCACACTTTCAATTACATGTTTTGGTGGAGAACACGTGTGTGAGTGGGGGACAGTTGCCCTGAAGGTTTGATCAGACTTGAAGGTCCAGACTGATTCTGAGCCTTATTCTGAAATTTCGGATGATGTTGGTTTCAATTCTCACGATGCCGATACCCAACGCAAACACTCCCGAGGCTCCGACAAAGGAAGTACGGCTTGTCCCACCTGACGGTTGAGGCAGAAGGTAGGGAGGTTGTCCACAAAAACCGTAAAGGTTGGTGGAGGTTCAATCCCCACTATCCCCCTGTCAGCGTGCCAAAGTGTCCTTGGGCAAGACATTTAACCCCTCAATTCCCTCTGATGGCTTTGTATGAATGTGACGGTAAATAGCAGCGCTGCGTGAATACGGGTTAATGTGACTTGTGCTATGCAGTGCTTGGAGTGGTTAATAAGACCATTTTCTATAACTTCTGTATGTACTAATATTCTGTCACATAAAAAGTTTTCGTATATCTGCAAACATAAACTCCGATACAGATATGTCTTGTCAGAGGCTCATATCGGTCGATATCATCGGCTAGCTGATACATTGTCGGACTTTAAATTGAACGGTCCTCTCACCATCTGAACCAGTTCTCAGACAAGCTCTTACTCGGAATGTTTGCAGTTGGGTAATAGACTTCAAAATTAAGTAAGAAGCAAATCCAGATTTCTGAAAATTCCGAGCAGCCCTCGAGCAGCCTGAGCCTTGATCAGCAAAGGATCAAACCCCCACGTTCAGAGAGCAGCATTTACTCGTCTTGAATGTTTCTTTTGGACAATCAGACACATTTCCTCCTCAGAAGTTCCACATATTTGAACAGATTCCTCAGATTTAATCAACATATCTGAACACCGAGCTTCTACAAATCTACAAACAAGCGTTTGACCAATCCTTGTGCAATGTTACAGTACTGTAATCCAGTGCCGGCAGTATCGTGGTGGATATGTAGAAACTTTGGCTGACAAAAGCAAAATTTATATATAAAGCTTTTAACGGCTGAATATTTGGTTCAACATTCAAAAACAAATAAAGTATTCATCTAAATGTCAATTTTTTTTGTCACACACCTCACACCTTCACAGCTGAATCCACCAGACACAAATTTGGTTCATTTCAGTGAGACACAGCTACAGTTAGTCACCTGTACGTATTTACACCACTTAAAGTCCACCTCAGGAACACACACACACAAACACTACATGAGTGTACAGTTTTATCTTAAATAGATAAATAAATATCACACACACATATATAACAAACACAGTAAAGTGTTTAGGCGGGGGGAAGATACATTCCACCACGTTTGCGATGATGAAGTGACCGGGGCCACGACACCGTCTGTGACACCTGAGTCCATCCAACGAGACGGCCATCAGCGAATTTACCCAGCATTCAACTGGCGGCCGGCAGTTTCCTAACGAAGCTACGAAGCTGACGACAAAATACAGAGGGAGGAGTTGACCATAAAAATATTTTCCCCCGCTCGTGGTACATACACGGATATAATACAAAAAAAAAACCTGACGACATCTACTAAGAACATGATGAGGAGCTGTTGTTCGGGGGCCTTCGAAGAGATTCCTTCTCATCTAAGTCGCTTTTCACTGTACGATTTATTATCTAGGTTGTTATTATGATCTTAACTGTTTCTATTGCGGCGGTTTTATCGCGGATCTAGATCGAGACGTTCCTCTTTCGAGTGCAGAGTGATTTCTTTTCCCCCCCTCGGATCAAACCTTGCGGGGTTTTTTCTTTCAGAGTTCTCACGCACGACCGTCCAGCGTCCCGTCTTTTGCTGCGTCTCCTCATCAGAGCATCCCGTCCAGGTTGTTCTCTGCGTTCTGCTTGTCGGCAGGGCTTTCCTGAGGGCTGTACTGGTTGTGGTAATCGCGCAGGATCATCACCACGTCGTGGTGGCCGAAGTGGACCGCCTCGTCCATCGGCGTGTTCCCCCACCTGCGGATGAGAAGAACGGAAAATCGTCTGAGGTCGGCTGGCAGCAAGTTTGATGCCTCCTATGAGATAAAACTGTTAATATGTTGCATGGTGGTTGTGTGTTACCTGTCTTTGGGCACCGGGTTGACTTTACAGGCCTCCAGCAGGAAGCGAACCACCTCAGTGTGTCCTGAAACACACACACACACACACACACACACATCACACCAAATCAGCTCCATGAACACAAACACACCGATTTCCACTGGCTCGTTTAACACGCGGACGATCTCCTCTGCGTTTTTTTCACCTTCAGCGGCCGCCACGTGCAACGCCGTCCTGGAGTCGTAGTCCCTCTGCTCCATGTCCATGGAGGACAAAGCGAACCTGGACGGGTAAAAAGAGTTAAATACATTAAACAATGACTCGTCACGGTAAGATTACAAAAAGAATCCAAGAGCCGATCCGAGGAGCTTGTGTCAGTGGTGGTGGAAGAGTTTGTTCACCTCCTCAGGGCCGAGACGTCTCCGGTGTAAGCAGCAAACAGCAGATTGATCACCGACTTCACCTGGAACAACGACAAAGAGATTAAAGCTGAGTATTTCCACATGGATATTCAAAAAATCAGCAACTTTGCTGTAATATTTGTTAAATGATTTAGGAGATTTCCCTTTAGTCTTCACATAAATATATTTTCTTTTTAGCGATAATTGTCTTGGCCCCATGATATGTTGGCGACACCTGCCTCTTGCCCAAATGTCTCCGTGACCCTTGAAGGATAAAGTTGTATGGTAAGGGATGGATGGATATAATTGTCTTTTTTCCGTCCATATTTTTACTACCTTTATAGCATCACATCCAGTGTAAGATTCAAACAAACCATTATTATTATTACTAAAAATTACAATCGTTGAAACAAAACTATATCAGGAGTCAAGTGAAGTAAAATCAGGAATTTATATTTTTTGGGGGAAAGAACAAACATTAAATGCGTGTGCAGTTATTATCCACCAGGTGGAGCTGTGGAGTAAAATCCTAGAGACAAGGTCACAGAGCACCCTGGACACTGACACCAGGCGAGGAAGTGACGCAGAGGACATGACGCTAAAAAATGAATCATGACAGGAAATTTGAAATGAGAGAAACAGTAGTAAAGTGTTTGTCGATGTGGATACTGCACGTTTTATGAATAAGACAAGTGCAGAGGAAATTGCTAAAGGTTCTGTTCTGCCATGGTAAGACTTCTTATGAGAGGAAGACAACTGTCGGAGGACGATGTTTGGTGGAAGGGGCTGCTGCGACTCACCCTCTGGTCTCCTCCTTCCCTGCGAGGATCGAGCTTCTTGGCAAAGTGCCTCAGATTGTCGTAGTTGTGGAAGTTGCAGAGAGAAACCAGGTCCTGAAAGAAGAAGACGATGATATGCGACGGCTTCCGTTTGACTCGTCATGGCGATCACTTTCAACTAAAGCAGACTAAACCAAAGCCCCTGCAGATGCCAGACTGAACTCAGAAGCACTGGTTCAGCATTTGAAGTTGCCCAATGAATGAAAATATTAGTTACTGTGCAGAACTGGATGCCTCTGACACTGTTGCCCAGCTTGTCCAGAGGAGGAGACCAACACATGATGCCCATCACGTTCGGTACGACCAGCAGGATACCGCCGGCAACGCCAGACTTAGCCGGCAGCCCGACCTGAAACCCAAAGGTGATGGTTTTATTTGGCGTCCCGAGTGTTTGTTGTTACGCCGCAGGGATCTGAGCAAGTCACTCACATGGAAAGCGAACTGGCCGGAGAAGTCGTACATGCCGCAGGAATGCATCAGACTCAGGGTGTCCCGCACCGACTCAGGGCTCAGCACGCGCTCGCCCGTGATGGGACAGAAGCCGCCGTTGGCCAGAGTCGCCGCCATGACGCTGGCGCTCTCACAGGTCACCTCGATGGAGCACAGCTGACGGGGGGGGGGGGGGGCATTATACAATTAATTATCCTGATTTCACACCAACAGGTAAAAGCGAACGTTTGATTTTATTTTTTAGAATAAACTGTGATGACATCCTGCACAGCCACAATCTTACTGTGAACAAAAATGTAAGAAATGTATAATTTGGCTCATATTTATCAAATCAAATCAAAATGCAGATTATATTGTAATTCTTTTGCTTCACCTTCTTATCACCCGTCTAAGCTGAAGCAAAGAAACAATTCTTCACAACATATATATATATAAAAAACTAAATTAGCTTAATGAATTCCATGAGATTCCAAACTTTTTCTGAGCTGCGTTTACCTGGAAGTAGAAGTCCAGGATGGACGTCATGTCCGTGCCCTCTGGAAAACACTGGAATGAAGAAAAAAACACCGTCAGACTGTCGAACATGTTACACGTCTGCCGCTTCTCTTCAACAGACTAACGAGTGAGAGTACGAATAACGATTAATAATGCAAACGCATCAACATATTAACGTAGCACGTACAACATGAGTGAGGATCAGTGAAAGAAATAATAGTGTCAGATTTCATCACACTCAGTTGATCAAATCTTAATGTTGATTATGAGGTCTGTAATTCGGTATCGTGATCTTAAGAGCGAACACTAAAGAAAAAAAACAAAGCAGCTGCCGCTTCGTCAGAAGGTTTGTCCTCTTCATGTTCTCCCTGACGTTACCTTCTTCTCCTTCAGGTAGTAGCCGATGGCGAAGTTCCTGTCTCCAGACTCGCGCTCCGACTGGAACCTGGGACACGGAGAGAGAGGAAGGAGGGAGGGGAGGGCAGGGGTTTGTTCTTTAGAAAAGCATGACTCAGCTCATGTTATATAAACTATTAAACTCTCGTCTCAAGAACTTGCTCAGTGCATTCCTGCTGCGACGCGTCGCTTTACTTACGTGGCGTTGCTGAAGCCCACGTACTCGTTTCCCGCCAGTTTGTTCATGAAGTTCATGACCTGGAGCAGATTGAAAGAAGCAAACCACTTTTTTAAAAATTTGTTTAGTCCAAAACTTGAATCATCATGAATAATAAAGGGATGTCTATTTTTTTACTTTAACTTATAAAAATGAAATAGGAAGAATAACTTGAGATTTTTACAACTGAATCCTCACTTTTGTTTTCTCTGCAAGAACCAATATTTCAGATTATCTCATTTTTTAGCACACAATCACAGTTATTAAAGATTCTTTGTTGTTCTGCAGCATCAAAACAGCATTGTGGTGGCCATTATCCTCCATTTTCTGAAGCTTTACAGAGTAAAATAACTTGTCAACATCATCAAGGAATAAATGAACCGCCAGACAAGTGAGACTGAAAATAATCTTGTTTCTTTTAAATGTAAAAGAAACAATTTGTGTACACCTGTAACTTCACTTTGGAAACTTGGATGCAGTCATACTCACATAATCAAACTTTTCGGCGTTGCTTGCCCCTTGCTGAAAACACAAACAGCATTTATCTATTTTCTTACATTTCAGTCAATCAATTTCAAAATATATATTTTTATTTGACTACCACTGAAATTTGCCCACGCATTGACATTAGCACTATTGTAGTTCATGACTCACGTCTCTACGGTATTAAACTACGAGTTTACAAAGTCGTCAGTGATGCGACCAATCAAGCCAGTCATGACATCAGATGAATTAAGATTAGAGGTGGGAGACTAGCTGGAGATGGAGGAGGTGAAATTAAAACAGTTAATCCACTCAGGGGTTCTGGTTTTGTAACCGACAGAGAAAAAAAAAAAGAAAAAAACTACGATGGAAAATTTAAACTAAGTGTAGAGTTGGACATGAGCTGCAGTGATACAGATACAGTATCTTACAGTGTGTGTTTGTTCTACAAAGGCTGGTGAGTTAGTTTGAACGACATTATTATTATATGTATTCACACTGCGAGCCACAATATCTATGATCCACTGTGAACCAGCGACACGTAACAGTCACAAACGTTCACTGGCAATGTATGTATTTGACAACTCACCATTTTTATTTTCTCCAGCCTATTGTAACCTGTTTTTTTTATTGTCATTTTTATTATTTAATACATTAAACTTATCGTCAGCATTTGTCTTCCAGTGTGGTTAAAATTGCTGTGAGCTAGAAGCACGAAAGTTGGCAAGACTAACTGGAAATGTGCATTTCTATTTCCCAAGAAGTAATGGAACAATCAGCCAGATTGTGGCGCTGTAATTTAGGATTTTTTTTAAATCACACTGACTTGGAATTTGACACAAAAGTCCAGCTCAATGTGCTCTAACAAAAAGTCTCTTTTTTTATACTACAAATACTACATATACAAAAGTAGCAGCATACAAACGCACTGATGCCAAGAATACAAGGACTTGTCAGCCATGCAGCTCGCAGTGTGGACACAGTTTGTGTTTTAAAAATAAAAACAGACTAAATTATCTGCACTAACTTCTCAATACAAACATATCAGATTTAGTCTGATTATGTATAAAGTACAGATTTTAAAAAGAAAAAAAAGAAAACAGAGATGTCCTTCTCTACAGAACAATGGGGTATGACGTTGAACCAGTGTTGAGCCGAAGCTCGACTGTTTATAATCCAGAATGTATAAACAGTTTTGGAGGAATGCATGTGAAAAAAAGTAACAAAAGCAACATTTAGAACATTCAACTAACGGCCAAGTGAAGGGCTAAAAGCTTGTCACAAATCCAGACCAAAAGAAGGGGAGAAAAATGATATTCAAAAAAGAGGAGAAAAATTACCAACGTCATTGACCTGTTGCTGTGGTCATAATTTCCCAAAGATCCTAATGCTGTAAAATATGCAACAACACATAAAACCACAGAACGAGCCTTGAAAAGGTACATTGCATACGAGTGTATTACAGTAATTCAAAATGCTACCGGCGAACTCTTGAGGAACGACTTGAGGAAAGACACGAGAGGTTTTTTATTTTAATTTGCGTCAGCAGGTGGCGCTCGTGTTTCTGACAGATGACAGCTCTCTGTGTGTGTGTGTGTGTGTGTGTGTGTGTGTGAAGGTCAGAGGAGGATATGAATGAAACACTCAGGTAACGGAGCAGTTTCCCCCGATTAAAGCTGGTAAAGTAATGTAGTTGAGCTCTGTCTCCATTTCTGCCGACTCTCTGGACTTTGTGAGCCTCTGTGTGTGTGTGTGTGTGTGTGTGTGTGTGTGTGTGCCCCTCCTGGGCCGATGCCGCTTTCAACCAAATCCCCTCTCAGCGTGATTATCTATAACCTTAATCCCCTTGTATACAGCAATCTGGCGGAAAACACATTTCTGCAGACTTATTATTTTGATTCCAGACAAAATTTGGACACAACTTTGTAGCTGTCGCTAAATCGCATCTCTGAAACTGTGGCAATAAAACCAATATGAATACGAAATCTACATTTCAAAGTTATTAAATGATACAGTACAGTACTACAGTAGTAATATTTTTTCCAAATTAAATGAACTCAATAATTTTCAATGGGGTACATAAATGCACTTTACCTTAATGAGGGAGGTGCAGACGATAGCACCAGCGTTAACCATGGGGTTGTGTGGTTTATCTGCGAACGAGGAAGACAAGGTTAAAGTCATCAAAGTAATGAGTCAAACTAGAAACGAAAGAACACTGAGCGAAACGTCAACATAAAAAAAACACAACACAATATTTTTAACCCGCTTTGGTTACTTCCTCTCTGTGTTTCAATCTTCTTGTTCAAAGCGCCAGAACAATGTTCGGAAAATAAATGTCAAAAAAAGGGGCAGGGGAAAAAAAACAATTTGTTGCCGGAGAACTTCTCTGCTTTGTTAGGGGATGACAAAGAGAGGAAACCTGGAAACTTTCTCACACCAGTGTCCATTCGAAAAGAAACAATTTTGAACACGGTGGTTGCTGACGTAAAACAACGTAGTTGCGAAAGACAGTAACAGGCAATAAGAGCAATTTTCTACATTTGTAGAGCGTCCACTATATAAACTTCAGTTTCCTGGTTATTCATAATTATAGGACAATGTCTGTCTGTGTTACACTCTTTGTTTCATCCTGCCTTGGTGCAGCAACCTCTCATTAACAATTAAGCACAGTTCCATGGTGACCGGATCCTCTTACTGAGCGCACGATAGCCCCCAGAGAGAGAGTTCAACCACAGCCGACTGAGTCACGACGCAGTTGGAGGGTGTGTACGAATAGTAGGGGTGTGTGTGTGTGTGTGTGTGTGTGTGTGTGTGTGTGTGAGATCCTCACCGTCCTCATTCAGGAAGAGCTTGTTGAATCGCAGGCCGCTGGGCTCTTTACCGATGAAGCGGTGGACGTACTCGGTGCCGTGGTCGTGGACAGCGATGGCGTATTTCAGTGGCTTGACGCAGGACTGCAGACAGAAAGGAACCTTGGTGTCGCCGACAGTGTGCCTGAGAAAGGAAACTGCATTTAGATGCACTGACGCGCACCAAAGTCTTCAGAATTTAATGACGTAAGAAGAGAAGAAAACTTTGCAAACGTCTGAACCATCTCAAATGTGCCGAAGATACAATTTACTGCAAGTCTTTAAGAGTTTACTACACATAAAAACAAAACGTGTGATTGAAGCGGTACCTCTGTCCATCGACGGTGCACAGGGCGACGGCCCACAGGTCCGGACTGAAGCGGGCCAGCTGGGGGATGTAGTCTGCCACCTACAGCATCAACACAACAGTTTATGGTTTCTTTAAAATCTACATTTACCTCTTATCAATATGGCAGATTATGATCAGTGTGGATGCAACGTTTCCAAATGTGAATAACCGAGTGTGCGGAGATTTGAATCATCTCATCCCCCGAGCCACAGCGCTCACTCACCTGCCCTCCGGACATGTTCTTGGCGTTTTCGTAGAGCTCGTCGATGTGGGCGCAGAAGGGCTGGAAGTCCGGGATCACAAACTTCTTCCTGAAGGCCTGGGTGAGCAGCACGATGTTGCTCTGGACACATCTGAGGAACGAGACGGGAGACGACGGTTAAAGGGCCTCTGCTCTTGTCCTCTAGTGTTTGCCAGAGCGGAATTATAAAACCATGGAAATGACCACCTGTTACCAGTAAGAGGCACATACTGCAGTTTACAGCCACCTACCAAATGGCCCGATGTAATCGACACTTCAAACCTGCAGAATGTGAGTTTTGTTACTCGGAGCTTGATTCCAGCTCAAGAGCAAACTCTTCATTTGCTCTTAATGTCAGTCATTTCCTAATAGGGAGTATTTTAATTGGCCTAATAACACAGAAGAGAGAAAATAAACGTACAAATGCCAAAACAAAATAATCAACGTTAGTTTACTTTTAATGGTTAAGTGTCTGACAAAGCTTAATGTTAAACCTTCGCTTAAAACGGACCAATGACGCTCTCTGTTTTAGTGTCTGTCCTGCTAGTTGAACTTTGTTTCTGCGATTGTTTATACAGACATTTTGTAATAAATGGTGTTGCGTTATTCTTTAGCTTCTTTTGGTTCAGTGCCTCCAGTTCCTGATGTACACACAATTCCAAATAATAAGGTGGTGAGGTCGCCGTGTGCCTCTATGGTCGTAAAGAGAGATTTGTGGCTCAGCCATGTCACTGTCTAATCCGTGTAGCACGGGTTCCCTGCAGTGAAAACACGAAAACTCACTCCGCCGCCCACCCACATGCCTCCTCCCTTCCCCTCTGTGGGCTCTATAAATAAGCTCCGGGAGCGGATGCGATGGATCCCGGCCAGGAGCGCCATGACTGGGGTCTGTGCGGCGAGGGCTCGGTGTCCTGATGGGCTGTCATATGCCCTGAGACGCCGTGATGCCGCTTCCCAAGCTGTCGCCCGGTTCTAGCTCGGCATCCTTTCCTCTGGGGGGGAGGGGGAGGGCGGTGGGTGAGTCAGCAGAGGTGCAAACAAGGTGGGGTTGGGCGGTTAATGTTATTTTATTTGACGCCCATTCCTGTTTTGTCTTCAGTTGTGGTTTTATAGCAGTTTGAGCGATAAAACCTGTTCTTTGACTTATTACTTCAGTTATTTTTTAAAGCAAAAATGTAAGAACGTCCTTGTTTTTTCCTGTCATAGTACAATAAACATCTTGTGAAAATGATCAGAAGATCTACGGATCATGACAATAATCTCTCTTTGTTTTTGTAACACACACTGCACACACACATACACTCACAGTCCTTGGTTTTAGTTTCATCTCATTCTTTGCCAAATGTTTTCTCACTACTTATTTTTACTCAATTTATTTACAATATCATTGGGTCATCCTTCTGTAAGTTTCTATTTTTTAATTTGTTCTACCATGTCCTTTGCAATTTATAAGAGTTCAGGTTCATCATGCCGTAAACATGCAACATTAAAAAACTCACAGTCCCTACATGTGTTTTCATACTTCCTGTTTTTGCATTTAAGATGAAACTTATTCACCAGTTATTTATGTGCATGATTTTTGCCCAGTGGTCTCCTGGAAGAATCCTGCTGGATGAAAACCTCAACAAGACACTGACAGCGAATTAATGAGGTGCGATGACCCTTCTCTGCAGCCAAGGCCTCTGACCAGCATTAATAATTCTTATCCTAGACTGTGATGAAAGATTAATGTGGAGAATAAAGGTGGAACAGCAACCAGGACTTTACTTATAGGGACCATTGACTTCTTCTGAAAAATAATGACAAATAATTTGTTTTTAATTGTTTGCTGCCATTTTTTTAAGGCAAAACAAATAATCTTTCCTTGTTACTTCAATGAAAAAACAAAAAACAAATAGGAGGAACCTACTTTTTGAAGAGGTGTCTGTCCAGTGCTCCATCAGAGGTTGTCTTCAAGGTCACCTTCAGCATCTCCATACATTCTTTCAGCCTGGGGTCTCCTGTGCGAAGCCCCGTGGCTTTGAGAGCCTGTCGAGAGAGGAGGAGAAGGAGGAGGAGGAGGAGGAAGAACATCCTGAGTGAGGCAGCCTGACAACAAATCAATAAAGCTACGAGCCGTGAACTGAGGCTCCATCGGAGGCTAACAAGCTTGTGATTCAGCCAGGGAAAGATTTATACAGGGATAAGGCTCAATCACTGCAAATCTATTCAAAGTTTATGTAAAATACTGATATTCGTTTACTTATGCCCCTGTTTTATGTTATATTAGTCAATCCTGCAGAAGTAAATCATTTGAATCTTATTTTCCTAAGCCGTTTCTAGGGATGTATTATTATTATTATTAGTCAAACATCAGTATTTTGCACTGACTAAATGTTGCGTTGGGTATTTGTGTTCAACCCAGCTGAAGTTATGAGAAAAGTCCAACCCCCTGACAACAGCCACTGGCTCTCATGTCAAAGAAGGTTTTATAAAATACATTTGTACGGTTGGATTTGTGCTCATTCAAAGATTTATGTGATGAAACAATGGTATCAGGCCAGATTTTTAACAACTTAGAATGTTTAATTTACAGTAGCAACTCAGGATGGGAAGTCACTGGCAGTGTGTCAGTGGGCTATTTACTATTCTTTCAACCTTCATTTCTTGCTTTTATATAAATATTTCGGTTATTCTTCTGTTCCATGCTTTCCCCGAAAAACTGTGAACGTTCACAACTTTTCAAACTCTGAAATCGACTTAATTTCTTTGAAACTTCTAAACCTGGTGTGTGTATCTGCATATAAACACATGAAACTTGATTGAAAATATTTGGCTACCCCCCCCCCTTTACAATGTATTTATGATATTTGTGCCTCTTTACTGCTTCATATCTGTCTTTACAGGAGTCGTTCTGTTCGTTGCTCAGGCCTCAGACACTCACTGTGGTGAATTTGTGCGCAGGGATTTTCTCTTGGCCCTCTGCGATGGTGTAGAACAGCAGGTCCTCCAGACTGGGCAGGATGCCTGCTTTCCTTCTCCTGCAGGAAAGAAAAATAAAACAACACAGAAAAAAAACATATATGAGTGAGGCCTTCTGAGGCGGACACGTGAGAAGGGGGAGGTTGGGAGGGGGGCTGCAGCAGAGGGGAGAAGAAAAAGCTTTTTGGACTGCAAGGAGAAGCAGTAAGTGGTGAGTACTGGAAAACATGAGCTTTACACTGGCCTTACTTCAGTATCATAACCTGTGGAAAAGGCCAGAGACGCCGTTGCCAGGTCCCACTCTGAGACTTACAGGATGTGAGGAAGGTGTTCAGTTTGAGCTGAAAAGGATCATCACGTCTTGTACTTTTCCAGAGGTTAAAAATACGCCGCCATAAGGCCACTGTAATGTAAACTTGTTAATAATCTGCTCTGCTAGAATACCAGCCAGGGATGTGTCAAGCTAATCCAACAATCCACAACAGAGTTTGAATTCTGCATGGAATGAACTATGAGGAATTTGCCGTTCTGGATTTTGCATGTATTTTTACTTGACAATTATATATCCAGTGAACGTTTGGGTAAATCCCTCAGCAAGGGGAATATTTCAAATATTTCATGACGCAGCCTTAAAGACATCTTAATGTGTGTGTGTGTGTGTGTGTGAGAGAGGTTGCAGTGTCAGCGCAATTCATCCAAATAAAAACACAGACTGTGTCCTGTGATGACTGGGCCTCCACTGATGCTCATGTGATGTGGAGGCTTGCCAGCACCCCCCCCCCCCCCCTTAGTATTATGGTATGGCTGGTATTCTAAGCAGCATGTCCACACCGAGTCGTTCCTGGGAGGAAAGTTAGTTGCAGTGTGTCAGGAGGCGGACGCAGGCTCACAGCCGGCTCTCTGCTATGATTCATATCGACGGCAAATTGGATTTGCGTAAAGCTCCGGGTTGCCCGGGCTCGCGGTGATCCAAACCGCAATGCATCATGGGCCACATGGGCCACAGGGGCCTGCGTGCTTGGAGAGGATGTCTGGAGGTAAAGCTTTAGTTGGCAGTTGGCTCCTCTTGGCAGCCAACCAGAGAGAAAGCTGAATTCGGACCCTCGGAGACACGAGAGCAGAAATATGACTCGACAATAACATGGTTTTCCTCTGGATTTACTCTGCAGCAGTGAGGAAATTACAAGCCCCGTCAGAGGGCTGTACTGAGCCAAATTCACAACAGGAAAAGTAGATGCATATTGGTATCTTCATAGAAATACCCAAATTAAGTACATGGATCCAATTTGAAACACCATCCTTGTGTAATTTAGACAAAACAGCACTAGTTTAAGACATCAATTGGGTCATTTTGAGAAATGTGTCAATGCTCAAACACCAGAAACATAAGGCAGTTTCTCCCCGAGCACCACTGCTACAGAAAACTGCAGAGGAAACACCAGGAACAAGTCTATGTCCTGACTGTCGGGAAGAGATACAGATTTCCACCACATGACTTCTTTGTCAGTTCCACTTTCATGTCTGAGGTCAGAAATTCTGAGCAAGAGGATTGTGAGTAAAATTTTGAAATTTATCTCCAAATTAGGAAAGAAAACCTTGTTTGAAAAACTATCAACATTTTGAGATTTAGACATAAATTGACTTGGTGTTATTATCTTTGTATATATTTTACAGCACATTATATTTATCCTCTGCCAGTTTAACAGGTGCTACCAACAAAGTCAGAGCTCCTGACTTTCCAACATGTGTGGAGCTTTAACACATTAAGAAAACAATTCTCATGCCGTCTGAATGAGCAAGATGCTGAGTCCTCTCAAAGTTAAGTTGTCGTGGTTCATCTCTGACCTCATTAATGCACGGTTGATGCCTGCCAGAGGGGAAGGAATACACATCAGAGAGTGTGTGTGTGTGCGCGTGTGTGTGTGTGTATAGAGGGAGGAAGGGGGGATGAAGGGATGATAAGGGGGTGAGGTAGAAAGGAAAGGGGATTCAAGCGCAGCCGCTGGGAGGAAGTGAGGACATTTCAAGGTAAGAGCGGTTTGTCGGCTTTCTGCAGAAAACCTCTACTTCTACTGGAGAGAAAAAAGGAAACGTAAATAAAAACATACTTACAAAACGCAAAGCAAGCGGATCAACAACAGGAAGAGAAAGTGCAGAGGGAATAATACTGGATTAGTAACAGTGGCAAATTATATTTACTGTACAGTGCACTCATCAGCAACACAACAGATTAATATGAACATAATGCACAGGAGTAGTGTAATGAATATACCACAAAAACCTGACGGAAATCATATTATTTAATACAAATAAAATAAAAATCAAGGAAGTAAAATTGCCCATATATATATATCAATATGTCCGAAGGCCGATAAAAATTTGACAGTATAAGCCTTTCACAGATATATCTGTAATAAAACTATTACATAGAATAAAAAATGCAGAGAAGATGTGCATTAATGTTTACATTTTAAGAAATAAAAATGTTCCATATGTTTGGTTGTAAATGTGTTTGATTTTATTTAGTTATTTATAATAAAGTTTATGTGGATAATACATGCAGGCTATAGAAATGTTTTATTCCCTAATATTGATACTGGCATCGACCCCAAAAAATCAATATCGGTGGGGCTCTGACAAAATGTGAGATGTACACAAACCTTTAGAAGTATGAATACAGGCATAATTCACAGCTTCCGTCAGAACAACAAATTAATAAGAAAATCAGGGTCACCTGATGAATATTTATATACCTGACAAAAAAAACCCACATTATTTCATGAATCAAATAATCGTAACATGCAGCTTTCGCACTGAATCATCGGTAATGGGGGGATTATGAAATTTATTGAAAAATAAACCTTCGCCTTGGTTATTATCACTACTATTATTATTATTCTGAGAAGCTGCTGAAAACGAGACTCTGTTCTCACACGTTTGATCATCATCACGTGGATCTGGTGTGAAACAGCACCGACATACGTGTGACTGTACGTGAAGCCCTGGTTTGGTTAATGAGGCCTGGGAGAGTGAGTCCACCTCTGGGAGCGTCACCACCAGCAGGTCGGAGGTGAACACTGGAACATCTGGACCGGCCTCGGTAATCTAACTCCGCCGCCGCCCTCATTAGCACTCTCGCACGCTACGTCCCTCCCTCCCTCTCTCCCTTTCTCTCTGTCTGTTGTTGTATTTTTTTTTTAAAGGTCAGCTGTGACTCAACACACACCAGCTGTTTCGAAGGTGAAACCCGCCACGCATGCGTCTCCGAAACCCAACGCTGGAGATCCCTTTTGAAATCGAGCTGCACGTGATGCCGATGAATATGCTTTTTTTAAATTTTACATCTCCTTGGCTGGTTAATCAGTCAACCTTTTTATTAGACACATTTTTCTAATTCTGAGCTTATACGGGGAGAGAGCATATAAAGTGTTGGTGGGGAGAATCACTAAATTGAAAAAGAGCTTTGTTTTGCACACTTGACTCTATTTCGTCCACTGAGCAGATCGGTTGCTCTGGAGGTATTTTTAACATCGGCGAGCTTGGTGGAGCCCAGTATAGCTGCTGGCTGCTGACAGGACAGCAGGAGACAGCTGAACGGAGAGCAGACCTGCTGTGGACTGAATGAATGACCCTGATGCCCTGATGACAGGTTTATAAAAATGACCAAATATATTTTCAAGGATTGAAACGATAAGTGCACAATACATATAACCAACCTGCTTCCACAGATCTCCCACTCAGCCCCCTAAAGATGATGTTCTTTCATTTCATTGGCACGTTAGTAGCCGCTGCTCGAGTCAACGGGCCAATATCTTACTTCTGGAATTGAGCCGTCTGTGATATCTGCTGTGTTTATCTGCCCGGATCGATGAGCGCCGGTTTTGCGCGCCTCGCGGCATCTCGTGACAAATTGATGCCGGGTGGAGGCAGACGTTTAGACCTGGGGAGAGAGCGTTGAGAGGCGGCGCTGCACAAATCAATGTGCGCGAGTTGACTCATCTGCTCCTGTCGGCCCTGACAACTGCTGGGCAGCGCGCCAGCGCGCACCAGGCTTTGGTGCAGAAAAAAGCGTGGTGAAATGATGTAGGCGGGATAAGCTCCACTGCATTACAGACATTTTTAACCCCTTATTAGCCAGGGCACAGCCTCGGGGGCAGACTGGTGTCGAGGCCGAACGCTGTCTTCGCCCCTCTGAGACTTCTAGTGCGTGTGTCGAATAGGGTTGGGGTTTTTCCTGAGGAAAAAATCTTGTGCGCTGCTGCATGCTGCATACCAAAGAGAAAGCGCTGCAGCCAGCATCTTTTTTCTAACGCCCTCTGCTTTTAAGTGGAAAATCTAAGGACTTTTCAAAAAAGGCACCGTAGCTTCTTTTTCGAGGGAACCAAACAGATGGGGCGAGACTCGTCGCCCTGGTAACCAGGAGAGAAGGAGGAGGAGAGCAGCGTGTCCTGGATCTGTCTGTACGATGTGTCAGACAGTAATTATCACGGCAAAGACGTTTGTGGGAGGAGATCGGCCGCAAACTGAATGTTGCAGGTGAGCGTCTACCACCATTGGTGGCAAAATATGTTGTCAAGATACCGTTGCCATAGAAACCAAAATCAGTGCAAAGTGCTTTATTGATGAAGGGCTACACAGAGACACCCAAATACGGACAGGAGTGAGTAAGTGATACTAACGATTACTTTCATTAGGATTATTATTTTTATTATGTTAACCTGATTTTTTATTTTTATTTTGCAGACAAAAAACAAAAATGTGTGGAAATCCAAGTTGTTAAATGTAATATTAGACTATCTACCTTGTGTCTGATTCATTTTCTGTTCAGAGACTGAATCCATTAAATGACTACTTCACATCTTATAATAGCAAACGTAATGTTTTTGTCCGGTCAAATATATTCAGTTTACACAAACCTAAAACAGAGAAAAGGCGATAAATCCTGACATTTGAGATTAAATTTAGCAGATGACATTTCAATCGATCAACTGACGGATTAATCATGTTCGCAGAGTTCAAATGACTGTAACAGTGAGTTTTGCCAGACCCTGAAGGGTTCTGAAGCGAAGGCTTTAAATGTCTAATATTCAATTTACATTGACCAATTACACAGGGAAGCCTTAGATCTCTGGAGAATCTAGAATCAGGGATTTGTGTGGTGTGATTTTTTTTTCCCATGACAAATTAATTATCAATATTGTTGAAGATTGAATTTCTGCCAGTTGGCCGGCTGATTGTTGGTACCACCCAACGTCACAAGCCAAGCATTCCTCATACGAGCTAATGGAGAAATTGTGCAAGTGGGATTCCTTACATTTTAAGATGTCCTAGCCTTTTTTGGGGGATTTGTTGATAAAAGGAACACATGAATCTTCCTTCCAGCAACCTTGTTCTTGAGGAAGACACGGACGCCGCTTTTACTCACTGTGAGTCATCCTGCGATATCATACAGCCCTGCTGCTTAAATCTGACGATTTCTCAAATGCTGAAATTTCGTCTCCGGGCAGAACAAGATGTTGATGAAAACCACTCCGCCTGAACGTGACCGACAGCTTAGGCAAATTGTGCGTGGAACAGAGACAAATGGTGCGACTTCGGCCCGCGGGGGGCACTGAGGCGTTTCATTTCCATGGAAACTCTGGCTGGTGTGAGGGCTGGTATCACAGCTGATGTGTGATGTTAAAAGAGAGAGAAAACTGACATGGAGACTTAATGTTCTGCTGAACGTGCCAACAGTGATCTATCTGGGAGGCATTAACATCTCTGCACTTGTAAGTACGTGCACGTCATTTTGTTTGATGCCACGGCCTGTATCCGTCTTTATTTCCGCCCATGAATACTGTTACGGCAATGCAAAGACAGTTCAGCTTGTCGGTGTGAATTACCGCCTGAAAAGCAGGATGTTATTACTCTGATTCTCCGTGCTTAACTGTTGTAAAATATTGACAACGATCCGCCAGAAATCCGTCTCGACTGCGAGTGCATCCTCATGCCAGATTCATGGTGTTCATGTTTAAAATATCCAGGTTGAGGCAGATACATCGTGGGGCCTCGGTCGACGAGCGAGGACGCATAGTTTTTCATTTAGATTTTGACACACACAGACCGACGAGAGTCCGAGGCTACGATCCATACGCCTGCCGGTGAAGTGTTGGATATCGGTTCGTTTTTTAAACGTATGTCATGGTTTTTAATTAAGATGGAACTTATCTGAGACTATCCAGTTTCTCACAACTAAACGTCCGCTGAAGAGGATTAATCTACAACCATTTTGATCATCGGTAAATTGGGCAAATGTTCCCTGATTCTCAAAAGTGATGCTTTTCTTTGTCTTACGAGGAAAAGATTCAAGTCATCATCAAAGTACTGAACTATTCATCTGTCTGCTAGGGACGGCACGAAAGCGTGGACGTGGCATCTGTACCAACAAATATCCTCGCCGTCATCGTAGAAGCTGACTAATGTTGTGCAGATGCTCAGCGGGCGCCTGGACAAGACGTGCATCGGTCAGCTCCGAGGTGGGTCCGAGGAATCCTCCCCTCTCTCTCATTTCCCTTGTTGAAACTGGAGCCTGACCCATTTATCAGCTGGCCCGACAGAATAAACAATGCAGAAATTATATGCATTCATGTTTTGGGTTTTTGTATGTAGGTTCTATTTATTTGGTTGGATTTGTGTCTTTTAATTTATGGCTATTTATAATAAAGTGTATGGTTAAACTGTAACACATCAAGCCTCACTTGCATTTCTTTGTCAAAAGAGTTTGATTACGACATCTTAGGAAAAAAAAATGTACTCCCTAATGTCTGTATCGGCAACTGACTGCAAAAATCTTTATTGGTTGGACTCTAATTGTTGATTTCAACCACACACTTAATTATTTCTCTATTTTTTTTTAGCACTGTTATCATGTGACATATGATTTTTAGATTAAAAGCATAGAACTGCAAATGCGTATAAGTGGATTGATGTATTATATTTTAAGACATAAGTGATGATGAACATTTTGAAATCAATGACATAGCAAC
This sequence comes from Scophthalmus maximus, assembly GCF_022379125.1. Lineage (NCBI taxonomy): Eukaryota > Metazoa > Chordata > Actinopteri > Pleuronectiformes > Scophthalmidae > Scophthalmus > Scophthalmus maximus. Next base: position 22,177,755 of record NC_061515.1, on the reverse strand, counting down.
TGATAGCCGCATCCCTGGACGCAACAGTGACTGACCTTCATCAGACATTGCCCAGAGGCTCGGTCTGTCTGTTATGGGATGCTCATTAAGCGTGATGCGTTACATTAAGTTCGACACACAAGTGTTATTTTTTTTTTTTTTAGTTTGATTTGGTTCTGTTACGACTGTCAAAGGTTAGAGACGCTGGCCACAGCTCGACGTCTCGGTGGTGTGACGCGCCGGGCTGCAGATGATGAGAGGATGAAGCTCCTCCTGGTAGTCACGACAACTGGCAAGGCTGCACGGGAGCGTGCTTCGATTTTCGGACACATTTACATCTGAGGTGCTTATCGTCAATAATCTAAGTCAAATGCGAATCGTGACCCACATAAAGGAGTAGAATATATTCCAATGGAGGGGGGTGGGGGGTTAATATGTTGTGAGGATCTACATTTGATCCGAGAGATCATGCCTGTCTTTACAGATGCGTAGCTATCACACCCCGGTTGCTAACTAGCGGTAGGCACGCAGCTCTGCACCGGTCTTTCTTCCTCATCACTGCCCATCACCAACCCAGCTTCTAAAGGCATCGAATGACTATTGCACAGCTTGTTTATGTTAACGATCATCAGGAGATGATCTAATTTACTTATGAATATAGTATTTAGGGGGCTGTTGATAATTCGGCTCGTAATATGTTGGTAATTATTGACTCGTTCCAACAAATAAAGAAACTTTATGGAGTGGGTCCCTCGCATCATCGTGTCCAATCGCCGAGGGCCGCTGTCTTAAATCCGTGTTTTTTCTATGGAGTTCGGCGCACCGCGGTGCTAGCGGCTAGCGTGGCCGCACACAGACCGGCGCACCGCGGTGCTAGACGTTACTCACTTCTCCGCTGCAGAGTCTTTGGCGGCGTCATTCGGACCGTCACCCTTGGAGCAGAAGCCCCTCGCACCCTGCTTCCCGACGACTTGCTGCGGCGCTCTCCACGCGGCAAACGAGCGCCATCTGCCCGGCGACCTCCCGTCCGGAGCGACGGTGCCGAAGCAGGCGGCGGCGGCGGCTGCTGCAGGTGCCGCTCTGCGTGCGAACGGACGCTTCAGCTGGGTTTGCAACAACTCATTGAGCGCCACCGTGGACCGAAGGTGTAACATGTCAATCCCGTCGACAGAACTGTCCGGATGGAGCGAGTGCTGCAAAAAAAGAAGAGCGAGCGAGGAAACGCAGGTGATTAAAACAGACGGTTTCCTCGGTCGAGTAACGGTTTTTCCTCTGTGGGACACAACCAACCTTTTCGCAGCACCGCGGGCGTTTTTATTGGACAACCATAACGCGTACGTGCACCTGATTGGTCAGGAGAGCTGTCAAACATTGTTCGTGCCGGTTCGTGTGTCGGATCTTTAATTCCCATCTCCTCTGACCGTAAACAAACATTTTACAGCGATTATGGACACATATTCACTCTTTTGATGATTTAACATACACGACCCCTCTTTAAATCAGCCTTCATAGCATCATAGCGATCCTATTTTAGATGTTAGAATAAAATACATCATGAGAAGTGAATGAGATTGGTGAGGGAAACCATATGGAAGTAAAATGATCACTAATGCATGAATATCATGGACTAAAAGTTTAATACTTTAGTAAGGAACACAGTGTACGTTATTTAAGCAATAAATAAAAACAAAATATTTATTTTTACGTGTATTATAGAGTATTTATGAGGCAACGAAAAAGAAAAGATTAGGTATGTTTACCTCGTCGTCTTACTGTATGTTATTTGCATGTAAAAGCTGATTCAGATTTCTCTCCTCCAATATTTATGTATTCTATTTTAACTGCATCTACAGAACTGTGCTCAAAGCTGCACATGATTCAGGCCAGAAATAATTTGTGTTAGTGGTGGTGTGACATGCTGCACATTAATCCATATTTAATATTTAGCATTATTATTATTATTATTTCTTGTGCTGTGCTCTTTTTTTATTTTGCTGTTTCTAAATCGCTCGATTTGTTTTGCTTCTTTTTGCAGGTCGCTCACATGAAATCTATAAAGGCAATGTATCTTTGTATTTCACATTGTGTTATGTTAAAACTAAATTTAACAAATGTGGTGAAAATAAATCCCCAACTGGTGTCAACAACATTGAGTAAGAGCAAGTTATTTAGGAAAAAGTAAAAAATGATTTACATCACACTGCACCATCCAACACAGACACTCAGGGTCCTTATTGCATGTGAGTGATATACTTGAGTGAGAATTAATGTGGATAATATATATATATATATATATATATATATATATATATATATATATATATATATATATATAGATAGATAGATAGATATAGATATATATATAGATATAGATATAGATATAGATATATATATATAGATATAAATCAGAACAGACGCTGGACACACTGTGATATCTTGTCCTGGCCTGACACCGTGCGGCTCACCATGGTACTGCACCTACTCTGACAGTGGTTTCACGCAGCAGATGGCAAGTCGAGCTACAGCGCCATCTCCTGGTCACAAACCATTGTTGTTTTCATCCAAAGGCCACAAGGAAATACCAACTTAGAATAGATGAGAGTAAAAAAGTGTATGAAAGACATGGATTGATAACTTATAGTTCACATATAGAGTGACTGTCTGTCTTTTTTTTCAACATATGCAAAAACATTCCTGGAAAACACACCCTCAACAGAAAAGATTTCCCCTGACAGTGAGTCAAATCATCAAATGAGACATTCAGGTCCTTTTATATGAAGACATTCTGGACCAAAGGCGGCTATATATTATTATTGTACTCGACCTGAGTCAGACGGCATTTTAAAGTTTGCTTCGACCTCTGTGGCAGCCCGGGTGGGTGGAAATCTGACAGGCGGCATGAAATAAAGAGCCTACAAGAGAAATTACTCACTGGAAAGTATTTTGTAAGTTGCCTCAGTTTACTTGACTGTGACTCCCAACTTTTATCTGACTCGCAGTAAACTCCACCCACCTGCAGCTCCAAGTAGGGTAACACAAACAAACCAATACTGACTAATAATGGCTCATTTGGAGCAGGAAACACTGTGATTTCCATATAAGCAGGTCAAGAGTTAAAGGGGACTTCCAACAAAAATGTACATTTGGGTTGATACTTTACTGATTGGTCTTAAATAAATGGAGGCGTCAAACCTTTTAATTACAGTAGTTAGATATATTATATATATAATGCAAGTTATGTTTTTATTGTGTCATAATCACAAACAGTTACTGTGGCTGTTTGTGTACAGTGCAGTGGTCTTTTTTTATAGTTGCAGTTTTTGCATACTGTGTATTGCTAGTTTTTGTGCAGAGTAAAACAATCTTTTGGTTTTCTTTTCTTTTCTAGTATGTTATGCATGTTTTGTTTTTACAACACATCAAATCAAATGAGAGCAAATTTAATTTTCGATCCCATCAGTCAAAGTGATACGGAGCATATTAAAACAGATTTTTTTACTTGACCCTGAGGGTCGCTAAATACCACAATGGGGGGGGGGGGGGGGGGGGATAGAAAGATTGGAGGACAGAGTTAACTTCTGCAAACACATTTTCAGTCTCAAGAGAGACAGATGCATCATTTCCATCCTCATGAGCCTTTAAAAACCAAAGAGTCTTCACTGTAGGCTTCTCTCTGCCAGCATTTTTACCCTTGAACGTCCACGCTTTTAATCTCCCAGGCGTCGACCTTGAGGAACCTTCGCAACAAAAAACAGCAAGCGGAAAATGAATGCCACTTTTTGAAAAGTAACAGCAGCTCTCTAAGTTACATTTTTGCACAAGAGTCCAACCCCCCCACACACACACACACACGGGCAGCTGCATTTTCACAGCGTGCAGCGGTAAAGAGGAAAACAAAAGGAGGAAGCAAAGGGGAGACAAACAAGGCGATTCCCTAACGAAGCTGCAGGGAGGAGAGGCGATAATTCACAGACACCCACACCTTTTTCGAAAAGCAGTCGGCTTCCTGCTCCTTTTAAAAACGAGGGTGATGGGTGCGCTCGGCAGATCCCTCCCACGCTGCATAGCGGCTGGCTTCCACCCACCGCCCGTGGAGCCTCCCACATCGGAGCCGTTGCCACGGCAACACATCATCATCGTCGTCGTCAGTGACTTGCACTGGAGGAGTAGGAGGACAGGGAGGGGAGGGGCGGCCTGCTTGAGCGCCAAGCAGGGCTGCCACTGTGAACGGCAACCGGCGTGGGTGTTCATGAGCTGAGCTATTCTCCAGAGAAAATCGGTCTGCGTGTGAGTGCGCGCGCGTGCGTGCGTGTGTGTGTGTGTGTGTGTGTGTGTGAAGGATGGGAGGTGGCGGGGGACTGGAGAAAGAGAGAGGAGAAGATGATGTGAGGTATGTGAAAATGACCTGCGTCACAGTGACTCATCAGCCAGTTTCACAATGTGTTGATGTGACGCTGATGCAAATGGCCTGCGAACGGATTCATCTCACACACACAAACACACACGCAAACACACACGCACGCACACACACACACACAAAAAGGAAAGAAGAAGAGACCAAACAGAGGACGCAGACGCTCCTCTAAAAGGACGTTGAACTGGCTTTCATCCCAAAGAGCTGCTGCTGCTCCCCCTGCCTTGCTCAAAGGCACCTCGGCGGTTCAAAATGTTACGATCTTCTAAACGGGATCCTAACCGGTACAATTCCTGCTAGTGGTTCTTGGGTGAGATACTGAAACTCCCTGCTGTTCCTCCCTGTAGCCAGACGCTAATATATAATCAAGCAAAACATAATCACCATTAGTGTTACAGAGACTGTAACAACCGGTTATCACTGCACTGCAAAGATTTTGATTACGCCGCATTAGTCACTTCACTGCATATCTGACTTCAGCAGTTGCATCAGACCCATGCCAATGCTTGACTGACATCCGCAAACAACCTCTGATTTTAATGTGTTTCAATTGTTCAAATATAAATCTTCATCATTACAAATTCCGAAGGAATTTCATTTTTGGCCAATGTCAACATCCGGAATTGGGCCATAGCTTTCCTAAGTTGTTTTACACTTCTATGTTAATTAAATTGCATTATATTTCATCCACAATTATATTTATTCATGCACCACGTGAATGTTGGCTGCCGGATTTGAGTAGGTTGTGAGGGAGAGAGAGAGGCCGTGTCGTATAGCCATGTGGCCCCGGTAAGTTCAGGGTACCTGGAAATCATAAGGTAAGCTTAGTAATAACTCGAAAAAAAGTACTAAAGTAAAATTACTCAACACACAATTCCCCTATACCCCTACTTCTCTAGAAATTACAGTCCAGAAATGTCAAAAGATTGTCAAAGATGTAATTAGGCGAACACCAGAGAGGACATCGATCACAGAACGCACCGCACGATAAGAGTTTTCAAAAAAAATAAAGTTTAATGTTCATGTGCTGTATAACAAATAAAATATATTAGTGTTTAAAAAACAGGTGCATAACTAGGTGAAGCCTAATCTATATCACTTTACCATAAAACAGTGAGGAGGAGCGGTGGTCAGTGAGGCGGCGGGCCGGTGTCCGGGCCGGTCGGGCGGGGGCTCGGCTCCGTCTCCCGCCATTCACGAGCGAACCAGATGATTTTAACAACGGATCACAGCCGCTCGAACCCACGTCCGGCTCGAAACGAAAAACAAGGTCATGGCATGTTCTTCTTTTTTTGTTGTTGTTGTTGAAAAGAGCAATACAAACGCAGTGCCCTTGTGCACTAAAAAAAAAAAGGAGGACAACGCAGAACATTTCACGGAGGGCGGATCCCCACCCCCCGGGCGAGAGACACACGGTTACTTAGCACGTGACGGAAACGATGGCTCCATATAATATGCAAACCGACTTATTACTTTACACAAATATTGCATTGGTCTGTCATTATGCTGAGTGAGACTAAACTACTTGCAGGAAGTGTGTGTGTGTGTGTGTGTGTGTGTGGGGGGAGGGGGGGGGGGGGGGGTTAAGACTAAATCATGTGGACATTATCATCATCATCATCATCATCATCGTGGACCATATAGACATATTTACACAATGTGGCGAACGCACAGGGGAAAACACGGCGCACACTGAATCTGTGACGCATCACACACACGTCTTCGACAGATGCACTGAAAGACCCCCGCCACGAGGTGGATTCTAAGGCTACTCGACATGACCGTCATGTGAAGCACGACTTTTCATAAGCCGGACACTTTGACACTTATGATTTCTTTTTCTTTTTCTTTTTCTTTCTTCGTTTTGACTTGGCTCTACGTTCACAAACACCGCGTCGACACCGAGAAGATCTACAGCACAGTTACACGTGACGGAGGAAGAGAGATGAGGCTCACACCATCGATGTCACGTGCTGCTGCTATTTACACTACACAGACGGGAAGTCACCTTTTTTTTTTTTTGCTGCTGCTGCTGCTGCTGTTGAAAACCCCACAACCCTGCAATGTTTAGTATGTTATCGTCTTCAGTTGACACTTTTCATACTGAGTGGATTTGACGACCCCCCCCCGGGGTCTTCATTCCTTAAATAATCCCAGTTTTGTAGATGCAGGGTTTTGGTTCAACAGCAGTTGTTTTGCTAAATTACAAAGCGAAACGAACCAATCGGCCCGGCCATCGTGCCGGACGGACGACAGAGGTCCTGAGCAGCTCCTGTACATCCTGTTCTTTAAATTACCTCCCATTAATATACACAAGACGATGAATCCCACTTCTCCTGTTTTCCCATTTGAAGTGAATGACAAAAAAAACCAAACTAACCTGCTCGAGGGGCTGAATCCTAACTCAGTCTCCCTACAGTACTTTTAAACGTTAGTTCTAATTTAGTTCTGAGATAATGAGCCACCAGCAAGATGCTGCTTCATCTTTGGCTACTGCTGGGAAGTTTTGATCTTCTTATCATAAAAGAATTATTATTCACCTGTGGCTTGTGAAAGCATTCTGGCCGTTAATCTCAAAATTGGCACACTCTGTATAACTGCCATTATTATGCGGTGACTACTCTTTTTTTTTTATAAATATTCATATATGCTTGTGTGTACATTTGACCATTTACCATCTAAAGTGTGATGATAACTGCCAACAGAAAGCATCAATTGTATTCTGATGGTCGTAAACAGATCAAAAGTGGACTAAAAATTATTCAAAATGCCTAAAAACCGTACATCTTAATATTAGGATATTAACAATTTGGTGAAATTTACCTTTTAAGTTTGCTTTAAAGAGCTGCCTGTTACCAAAAGTACAGACGAGACTAATGGGAACGTCATAAGTTTCTTTCAGAGGTTTGGTCCTAAACCAAAATATTGGACAGCTGTTTTGACCTTACAAAAGGTATATGAAAATGCTACGATCAACACAATTTGCACAATTAATCCTTTTAGAGCAACCTGAATGTCTTTTTCCAAATTTTATCATTATATTTTAATTTGGTAAAAAACTGTAGGCACTTATATTTCAGAATTCAAAGTGCCAGTAAGATAGAATTTTTTGTAGTCACATAAGCCGATGAAGATAACACGCCGATCTCAATTTTAATGTGGACGTGCAGCGACAAAGCCAACATTTCTGCTTTCTGTCTCTGAATCTCCGAAACCTAAGTTGAGACTCAGCCCCCCGGCGTCGCAGCCCGCGACCTGGCTGTCCAAAGAAAGCAACAGAAATAACACCCAGGCGGAGCTAAAGAGTACACAAACGTCTGCAACAGATCACTCTTAAACTACATGTATATCTAACATGTACACTTAATCAACAACACAAAGACCTGTGTGGAGCTTCTCGACAGGCTCTCTAGGTGCTTTGGCAAATAACTTTTCAAATAAAGAAAGAAAAAAAAAGAAAAAAAGAAAAAGACAAAATCAAAGAAAAATAAATGCTTTTCATGAGGCAACGTTGGTTGTTAAGGCTCTACTGTGGCTGTGCTTGCTTAGTATCTATTGACGGGTAATAACTGCATACTGTCAAGTGTGAGTAGAATGAATTGGGAGTGGGTCAAAGGGGGGGTCGGGCAGTGTGTGTGTGTGTGTGTGTGTGTGTGTGTGTGTGGTGGGAGGCACTATGTGGAGTCTTCAGGCTCTGACTTGATGATCCTCTTCTCTGCGTTGCTGGGCGCCCGATGCGACGTCCCGTTTTCTGAAGACAAAGGAAGACAACGGTGGCATCAGCAAAGAGGTTCGTGGAGCAGTTTAGGCCTCGCAGAAACTCAAATTTATTGAACAAATTTTAAAGTATCAGATTTTCCGCACTTCCACTCTTGTCCTTCAGCCATGCACGTAGCCCTCTACTCGCTTGACGACTGACATCGCTAACCTGTTGCTGGTGTTTTGGTCTCGTCTGTGTGGTTGTGGTTGTTGTGGTTGTTGTTGTTGTGGTTGTGGTTGTGATGACGCTTCAGTTCGTTGGCTAGCTGTTTGCCCAACGGGAGGTCCCCTTCCTGCATGCTTTGACTAACCACCCGCAAGTTGATGGGACGTTCATCTGTAAAAAAAGAATAAAGAAAACAAATAGTCCTTCAATTTACGTTCACTCTCGTGGTTCCCACTGTTGCTCAAAAACAGCAAAAGACAATGAGATGCGGTTGAAAGCGCTGGAAAAAAGTTAGTGGACATGGAGATTAATAGTTTTTGTTCTTTTGTTTGTTTAACCAGTCAACTCTGGGACAAAATCTGTAAATACAATAGCTGCATTGAAATTGAGAAAGAGAAGAAAAATGCCTGTCGAATGTCGTCCACATTTCTAGTCAAATCTGCTTCAGCTCTACCTGTAAGTGCCATATTTATAGTTAAATGCTGAATCAAACCACATTTGACTAAAGCAAGTCCCGCGTGGAATGAAAAAAAGCAAACATCAGCCCAGATGTTCTCCTAAAGCTGTCTTTGTTTTACATGTTCAATAATATTCCCAGTGGTGACAAAAAGCGTGTTTGAGCGGCTGATCCCTTGTGTTTGCCTTTTATTCCACTTGAGAGCGAGGCAGAGACCGAGAGAGAAAGACACCGAGCAGAATACGACGCTCTTTGCTTAATACTGACATTGTATGGTTAATCTGTATTTTACAGAATGCTATTAAGTATGTTTATATGCACATTAATATTCCAGACTGGAGTCTTGCCCAGGTTTTTACATGGTAAATGAAGCAATCTGCTCATTCGTATGTCTGTGTGTATGATTAAAAACAACATTATGCAGATGTCTGATCATTTACATCAAGGTTACTTTACTCAACATCACATTGGTCCACTTTGGCCCATGACTTTTCACGAGTAATTGGAAATGAGAGTGACAGTAAGGTTTACTCGACACATTGGCAAACGTATTTTACTCTAATTCAAGTCTGCGCGTTCAAATTTCATTTCATTCAATCACACTGTTTGTTTTCCTGACTAACTGTGTACAAATCGAGTTAACAACCCTCCTGGGCACATTGCAGAGCAGACAGTGATTACAAACCTGGGTCAGGTATTCACACACTGCAGAGCTTCAGTTACAGTAGCAGAAACGGTGGCAGAAACCAAGTTTCTGAAAATAGGCTATGATGCAAATATGTTAACATCCTCTGGCTTTTCTCGGAATTGTACTGGTCTTCAGAGCTCACCACAGTTGTAGATCTGCGCCTATTTTCATCATTAATCAATTGTTTTGACTATGAAATGTGACAAAACTCATCATATTCCCAATGTTAAGGCGATTCATTTACATTGTTTTTTTTATTTGCTAATCAGTATAAAAAACGGTTTTACATCATATGTGTAAGGCATTCGATTAATCGAGCAATAATATTTCAATCCACAAGGCTCCCTGTTTTTTAAAAAAAATAATCTTTTTGCATGGTAAGGGAGAAAGGCTGCAGAAAAGAAAGAAAGAAGATTTAGGAAAATAGATTGAAACTGCAGCATGAGAGAGGTTAAGACAAGCAGAGGACGTGGAGAATAAGAAAAAAAGAAATGACGAATGACAGAAAGAATAAAAAGGGACAAGAGGAAGGAAAACAGAGAAGAGGAAGAGGTGGAGGAGGCGAGAGAGAGAGAGAGAGAGCAGTCGAGAGAGAGACACAGAAATGGAGAGAGAGAGAGAGAGAGAGAGAGAGAGAGAGACGCCCCCCCTCCAGGCAACTGGCTGGAGGTAAACAGGCGTGGGCGTGATAATTACAGGTGCACTGTGGGATTTGTGGGAACAGGGTTATAATGAGCTGTCGGGAGTGGGAGAAGAAGGAAAAGGATGAAAATGAGATGAGGCCCGGAGCAGAAGTAAGATCCTGAATAATGATGTGTTTTGTCTCTCTCTCTCTCTTCTGTCTCACCTCTGTGTTTGAGGAGCGGAGATGAAAAAAAAAATGGAGGTGAAAAAAAAAAGAGACAGCTGCCACGGCTGAATGTGGAAAATCTGCGCCATCCTTGCGCGCATACTGTGGCATTTATGAGATGAAATGAATCTCGTCAAATTAGCGCTCCAAAGAGGATCAAGTCAAATTACGCTGCGATTCGGCTCAAAGGCCAACTGTGTGTGTTTTCCCCCTATACGGACACAAGGAGCCGCAGGGAGCCAGTTACGACTGCACGCCAGCATTGGGCAAAAAAACCCGACAACAATCCGTTAAAGAAATCCCACATGAAGAAGCCAAGAAATGACAAATTTATGGTTAAATGGAATAAATGTTGATGCCAAACGTGTGGTTCCAGCAGCTTTAGAAGTTATAGTTTGCACCTTAGATAAGAAAGCTGCCAGCGGATTAAGAAAGTGGTAAATTGCCCGCGTGGATCACGGCCGTTCACCGGCTGGTTCCTAACCTTGGCTGTCCCTGCCGGCGTCGGCGGTGGCTCCGGTAGTGTTCTGGGCGTCGTTGAGGTACTTCAACGCGGCGGGCGGGATCCTCCAGTCCAGAGCCTGGAGTCGCTCCTGAACGGCGGCGTCCTGCAGGATCTCCATCTGCCTCGCCAGCAGACGCTCCAGCTGCATCTGATGGGACACATGAGATATGACCCTTTTATTAAAAACTGTCTCAAAACTGATTTGACTCGACTCAGATGTGAAAATTGGCATCGGCATCGTTTTCAATGTTTACGGTATCTGGTTGGAAAAGATTGACTCTTATATACATTATTAAAAATTACTTTTACGAATTAACAGCATCCAACTAATCCGGTTAGTGAGCATTAACGTTGAGAAGGAACGGAGGTAGTAGACTGGCAGTTGACACGTCAATTTTTTATCCAAACTGGAGCCGAAATGTTCAGGAATTAAAGACAGCGTTGACGTCTGGTCATTGTCAGCCTGCACAGTCGCTGTCAGTTCAAATTTTTATGGGATGTTTAGAAGGCGGGCGGTGTGAACGCAGCCATGAAATCTCTTCTTCTCCCGAATGCGATTTTCTGGGAATCGCATCGGAATGACAAGTGTAACTGCAGCCACGGGAAACGCCAAGCGATCAGCCCGAATGCACAAGGCATATGTTCGCCGTGCACAAAGAAGTCAAGGGGGCAAACGCACACACACAGTCAACGTGGATGTGTTTTCTGGGTAATGAGTTATCATAAAGCTCTCCTCCCACACTCTGACTCTAATTGGGAACAAGCCGCAGCAGCATGGAAACCAATAAAGACCATTAACTGGGATCAAACTGGATCCTGCTGCCGCAAACACCTGCCGACATGGAAATATGTCGCCGTGGCTGCTAATGAGGAACCTTTCAACTCCACAGCTGAGGAGCATTTGTCTGAGCGTTGAATCAAAACTGTGTGTTTTGCCTCTGATTGTCATCGCTCTGCATCGGAACACCTTATCACAGCTAAGAGATGACGTTTGATGCTTAAATTACTCGTGGGAAACAAAAGAAATTAGGGGAAAATTCTATTCTTGACCTTGAAAACAGTGGTGTGACAAAAGGGGGCGTGCCAGTACAGCCAGTTCTGTAGTTGAAAACTTTAGTGGAAAGACAGTGTGCTAATGAGCATATCCATAACGTCATTGCGTTGTATTTACATTGTCAGCTGGTTCCCGCCCTTCATCTGTTTCCTTCTATGCTGCACGTAAACGCCCCCGATGATCTCACAGTGGGGAAACTTCCAAAATCGACTGGCCGACCAATCGTGTACCTTCAGTCAGTTTTTATAAATATTCCCATGCTCGTTCACACCTTTTTTGCTTTGTGCAGCCTTGATGGAAGTATGAATCAGCTTTGTGTCTGCTTCAGCTCATAGCGTACCACTAGATCATAGCAACACCTACTGTCGTTAAAGAAAACACACTGTATGTCCTGGATGACATTTACAGCGATAAGGAAAACAGCTGTTTCAAAGATTCCAAACCATGGTGTTTTTGCACGCTCCTACAGCTCGCCGCTGACGACCTGAATCGCAGCTGTGGGTCCAACAGTTTGGGGTTTTTTATTGCGTCCGTCCGCTCACCTGCAGATTCCGCCCAACGGTCTCCTCTCCTTTCAACTTAGCGCAGGCCAGCTGCTCCCTCAGCATCTCCTGTCTCATGTGGATGGCCTGCAGCGCCTCCTGGATATCGAAGAAGTTCTCCTGCGGGTGTGGAAAAGACAAGAGGAAACGTGGTGTTATATTTCATATAAAGGTGAAGTCAAAGGGTTCAGGGTTGTTTTTTTTTTTTTACAATATTCAATTTATTTTTCTAATAAAATAACTGACAAACAAACTGGGTTTTTGGGGGAGTTTTGTTTCTGCAGTTTCCTTCAAGTGAATTTGAACCCTTCAGGGTTTCAGGGTTGTGTTAGTGGGCAGGTGTCGGTTCATCTGCAGCTCTTTGTCGTGGTTACAATCCCCGCAGAGATCGCAGCCGCCACATGTTCTCAATCACCGGTTTACAAACTAAGAGAAGCCATTCAGAGCTCAAAGACAACTCTCAGCCAAGTGTGTCAGAAGATGAACAGCGGGAGATCACACTGTGCTCTGTTCATTCATGTTTCTGGACCGCGTCTTTACATTTCAGACTTTTTTTCAGTGCTGAAAATCAACCATCAGTAAATGCTTCGGATATTTGCACGGCATTGTTATGAGCAGCCCAAAGTGCACGAGGTCGAAGATTACACGGCAAAGACTTGTGTATATGTAACCAAACGCAGCATTTCACATCGGATTCATAAATCACGGTATACACGTATAAAGGCTTAAATTCTGATGTAGAAATCCCAAAACCATTTGTGTAGTTTTTGTCACCATTTCACATCTTTATTCTGATCGTTGACCGTACTGTACCTCTGTTTTTATCCTTTTTGGCGACGGCTCGTCTCTGTCTCCACAGCGAGACCTGCAGAGAAACATCAGGGGATACACTCTATCAACTCATACACAACAACTCAAGAGGACCACTTTGTATCTTTGATGTAAATGACACATGACCTGCCCCAATAAAAAAAGACACTCGTGGGACAGATCGGTTCACCCATATGGAGAAGTTTGAGAGAAAAATTACGTCAAACAGACAGTGTGTGCACTGTATCTCTTACTTGCTGGTGCGGTAGGTGTATTTGTAGGTGACTTCTCTGGAAATCTGCCGGGCGAGTCCGAACAGCTCGTCTCGACGCGTCAGCAGAGCCATGTCCCTCATACAGAGCTGAGCCGCGGCCTCGTTCACTGTCAGCTACACATCACACACACACAGGAGAGGATTTAGCCCAGGAAAAACACACTGAGGACAAATTCATACTACAAGAACTTCAGTAAAAAGTATGTTTCATCAACCTCGTGCAGCGTCAGGTGTTTGCCGTCCCTCCTCTTGGAGTCAAAGCGTCCGTAGATGGCGCTGTATTTACGGATCTCCTCCTCCCTGCGCGGGTCATCGTCGCCCATTTCGAAGATGTGTCCAATCATCTTTGCTAACTTTTTGTTGTTCTTTAGTTGCTCTTTGACCTCGGCCAGGTCTGTTTTGGGGAGTCCCGGCGCCATCCTGTCCACGCACTCCAGGACCGACTGGACGGCCGCGGCATCCAGAGCCTCCAGAGCGTCTCTGGGTGAGGACGGGGAGCCGAGGTCGGACGGCGACAGGCTGTGCTCGCTGTCGTTGCTGTGGCCCGACCAGAACCGCGCCTCGCTGCTGCCCTGCAGGGGCGACCCGGCCGACACCTTGTCCCGCGCCACGTCCAGCTTACCCGGATCTGAGCAGGCGGCCGCGACCGCTTTGGGCATCTTAACACTGGCCGTGTTGGCTCGGTCCTGAGCGCCGAGCAGTGTGGGCGAGCCCTCGGGCAGCTTGTAGACGGGGATGCTGCAGACGGGCAGCGAGGTGAGCGGCTGGTTGAAGATAGCCGGGTTGGTGACCCAGTCGCGCAGCGCCTTCTGCAGGCGGCGCACATGCAGTGGCTTGCTGGCCATGCCGACGAGGGCCATGATCTCCAGGAACTCCTCCTCGCCGGCCTCGCACAGCTGCTGCACGTCGTCGCCGCCCTGCTGGATGAAAGCCTCGTAGTAGTACAGCAGGTTCGCTCGCTGCAGGATCCTGTAGAGCTGCAGCTCGCCCAGGGTCCTCGGCAACACCGCCGCCATACCTGAAGCAGGTACACACATTTTTAATTTATTTAAAGGAATATTCTGACATTTTAGAAAAGGAGCTCATTTATAGTTTCATGCTGAGGGTTACTACTCTCCTGTGTGCACAGTGCTTTGTGGCCACTCTCATGCACAGACATGAGAGTGGCCACAAAGCACTGTGCACACAGGACTCCCACTCCAAGATGATCATATCTGAATTTTTTTTACTGTTACGAAACAATATGAAAAGCCTAACAAAACTTAGAATGTAACTTCGCCCCAGAAATTATATCGGTACTGTGCACACTATTCAGGAGCAAGAAAAGTGCAGAACATTTTTTGCCTGACGAGATGTTCTGCAAAAGATTTTTGCTTTGCCCCTACTTTAGAAATATATCTTTTTTTGTTTTGAATGTGTAAAGGTAAAAATATCCATGTGTGGAATAATCACACAGAATGAGACTATGCAGGTGAATGATTAACGTTGACTGCAGAACTGCCAATTATAGGGCTAATTCAGTCCTTCTTCTACTTGACCTACAATTGAGGGAAGATATTTCTTCCAGTGATTTAATTTCATTAGCTGCTTGAATGCACACAGTGATAAAATGCAGAAAAGGTGGGATTTTTATAACTGAGAATTTAAGGCGTCAATACACGTATGGTATTCCACATCAGCAGACCCCTTTTTTCTGTTCCGGACGATTTGGAGTCTATGGCCCTGAAAGCCCCTCAGATTGGTATTTATCTTTCAAAGCCACGTTGTCTATAATATAAGCAGCAGCAGCGGAGAATCTGAGAGAGGCTTGTTTCGGGAACTCTTCCTATGTGCAATGCGAGGCCCGGCGGAAGCCCCGGCTAACAGAGGAGTGGCAGTCAGCAGGCCTTGGGTTGCTGGGAGGACCACATGCCTCTCTCCACCCCTGCAGGATGTGTAGGTGGTGGGCTCGCCTCGCCCAGAATAGGCCCAGAGAGCCTCGGCGCAGGGAGCCAGGCAGGCCTCGACTCAGCCTCGGTGAGCCGCGAAAAAAAAAAGGCAAACGAAACAGTGACAGAGAGGAGACGGTGACTAAAAATCACTAAATTACCATAAACTTCAAATACTACTACTGCGTTTACAACCAACTTACCCTGTTGCTGATGCTCATAGCGATTTTGTTGTTGCACTGATCTGCAAGCAGCAACTATCACATATTGTCAGCGTACGTCGCAATGTCAGTTGCAGTCGTTTGCTATATCCATAATATCAGATCAACCTCTTTATCAAACGCTCTTTTCAATATTTTCCTTCAAAAAAACAAGGTTGAATCATTCTGTTGAACTGCTGACCTCTTACCTACAAAGGGCTTGTGAGAATTTAATTTAATTATTTTTTTTTTTCTCAAATTCACCATCCCCATCTCGACCTAAAGGAGCAAACCACACGGCGACACAAGAGATGAGTCACTTGGCAAACCTGTGATCTCATCCAGAACAGCTCAACCTGCCGAATTTTCCATCTACGTCTACGTCAGCCGGTGTCTTGTTTACAACAAACCAGAGCGAGAGCAGTGACAAGAGAAAATGGTCACCGGCAAAGTCGGTGCGGGAAAATAAAATCGCGCGCAAAAGGAGAGGAAGATCATCATGCGCCGCGCAACGTCCAACACATCCGAAAACGAATGTAAAAAGTGACATTTGACATTCAGACACAAATTATTGGGGAAATTCGGTCTGAAACTAATTCCCCAATTTGAAAAACAAACCACACTACTGTTGTGAACATGTAGTGACACTTTCCACAATTTATCCTGCGAACTTAATAAACTCAATATTATACCTCGATGTACACACAACATTTAGTCTCTGCAGAGACTGTCTCTCAAAGTTTTGACAGAGTCAGAAGTTTTGCACCACGAGGTGTAAAGAACACCGGACAAGATCAACATACAGATATGTCAGCGATACAGTACAGTACCTCTATATTGTGGATGGTATACCGAATTAATGTTTGTCTGCACATTCTTTATTAATGAATTGATGAGAGACGTGAAACCTCTACTGTGAAACTAAGGGCACAAAAAGGTGAGAGAGCCAGGTAGACGCACCGATGTCAGTGTCGATTAGTGAGATTCTTGGGATGTAGGGTTTTCTTTTTTTGCGTAGAGAAGTAGAGAAAACAGCGCACACCTTCGGAAAATCTTTTCTCCAAAGCATTCGTGGCGCTGCATGTGCAAGAAGGCTACAGAAGTAGTAGCCTGAATTGAGTGAAAAAAGGACGCTTAGGTGAGAAGCTTAAATTATTTAAAACTCAAGTTTCTTATTCATTGTCAGATGATGCTGACAATGCATGAAGTTTATTTGTATGTTCAACTTTCTGTAAACTATGCAGAGTATTAATAATGCATCAAGTGCTGCAGAGGACAGAGAGAGATGTTTCATACTCAAGAGTTGCTCAGTGTGAAAACGAAGCTCTCGGCTTGCTGCCCTCTATGATCCGTGAAGTTTTCAGAAACTTTTATCGACTTTGCTGCTGCTTGAGGCAAACGTTACTCATCTAAGACGTTAAAACTGAGCAGTGATGCTTCCTACAATCGTCAGGAATGTACACGACCTTCTGTCATTGTTCCACTATGCGGCGTGCAACATACACAACAAACGAAAAGAAACGAGAAGATGTGAAACCTGAAAAGAAACTACGATATCTCCTCTGAATGTGTCAGAGTCACTCGTCAATCAGTGATATCTCTCAGAGCATCTTCGCTTACGATGCTTTAGAAAGTTTCTAAGATCTCAGCCTAAAAGATGCTTTTGGTATACGCGGTTTCGGCCAATCGCTGCGCAGACACCTCCGATTGCCAGATTGCCCATTTCCTAAAGGTGAAAAAGTTTGCCTCCTCAATTCTTAAGTGTGCGACGGTTTCAGACGCCGTCGGGACGCTCTCAGATTGACGTTTATCGTGCAATCTGACAGGCCTCGGAATTGATTGTGTACAGTCCGAGGTACATCTTCCGAGACTTCAAAGGACACATTTTGTACAGTGTAAATCTGCGAGATCATAGTTGAGGTGCATTTAGCTGGTGGGATATTCTGATAATGAATTAGTCATTTTCAGGCAAAAATTACAAGTACTCCCTTCAATGTGAGGATTTGATGCTTTTTCTTTATGACAGATGTTTATAAATTGAGTAACCTTGGGATCTGAACTGAAACAAACAATGCAAATATGTCACACACTTATTAATAATGAAAAATACTTGGCAGATGAGACAACAGCGAGAGAACTTGTTAGTCGCAGCCCGGCGTATGACAAACGAACTGAACAACTATATTTAGCTGCAATTTAAACGTAGACGGCTGTACTGTAGTACTGTGCGTGTGTAGCAGGTAGAATTGTCCATCAACTGCCAAGACAAACCTCTGTCTGGAGAATTAAAAAAAAAACTGGCAGCAGCAGCAGATATCTGAGACACTGGTCAATTTTACTAAACTGTTGTTGTTTTTTTGGTCTTTAAGAGAAAAAAAATGGCTTCAATCATGCTCTTTGTGTGTGTGTGTGTGTGTGTGTGTGTGTGGGTGTGTGTGTGTGTGTTAGTTCATCATCCATCTGCACAAACTGATATCTAACAGCCTGCCTTCTTACTCCAGTTTTATCCTCACAGAAGTGAGTGTGTGTGTGTGTGTGTGTGTGTGTGAGTGTGTGTGTGTGTGTGTGTGTGTGTGTGTGCTTGTGTGGGTGTCCTGGGTGTAATAGGCGGTTGTGAATGGCAGACTCTAAATGAAACCCTGCTTCACAAAGCGAGTTGAGCAAGTTCAGCTTTTCACCTGGAGAAGCAGGGCCTGCATGCGTTGGCACAATGGCACCAATAGCGGGCACACACACACACACACACACATTCACTGACGCATACACACACACAGACATTCATGTGCACACACACACATTTAAAGGGTGAAGTGTTTTCCAGGTGAATTTCCACACAGGGTTATCTCAGCCCTCCTTAAGGAAAAGAAATTGAGGAATACTGTGATTCAAAGGGAATTTTCCAGTTTCTCGGAGCACAACAGTAATGTTGTTAATCATCACAGTGACCTGGCAACCATGATTTCATACAGCATATGAGTATGTGTGTGTGTGTGTGTGTGCATGCGTGTTTGCGCGTGCTTACAACATGACATTTGACGAGTAGCTTCTGCTGAGAAATGTCCTCACAGAACTTGAGAATATATGAACATGAACGATCCGACCGGCACCGCTGACATAGACACACAAGTGAAAAAAATTATATCACAATTCCTTGGTGTTAAACAATGAAACCCTCCGTGGTACTTTAACACATATAATATTGATATAATATACATGTATCATGCACAGGAGGGGCTAGAATATATTTCTACAGTGGGCATCACTGTCTGTTTACGCGGCTCAGTGATAAGTGATGTAATATTCCTTTAAGGTATTTTTTTTTGTCTACTGTCTTGGCTAGTATAGTTCATGTCTTATTCATAAAACATCCATAAATCCTGCACAGGAGTGACGATGGTTTCTGCTTCACGGTATTTTCAAGTGGTTATTCCCGCATAGAGACTTACAGTGTGTCCATGCTGCTCAGCAGTGAGTTAATAATGGCATGTGGCGCGTTGAGCTATTTTTAAACAAGATTTAATATTTCTTTCAGGTATTTCCACCTCTTAAAAGGATGCCAGTGCTATTCAAACAGAGGCAGAGTCTGCACATGGTGAATACAATGAGAGTTTTAGCGCATAAGTGATTCCTATAATATTCTTGTATCAGCATCTGCTGGATTCATGATCTTTGCGAAAACATGACTTTTATGGACAAAAGGCATCATGATCATCATCAGCAGCAGCAGCAGCAGGTAACGTGCAGTATTAAATCTGAGTCTGATTTGGCCTACCTGGTGAGTGTTTGGCCCCCTTTGGCTCGCCCTGGTCCGGCTCCTCTTTATTCTCTGTTGTCTGTCTCCTTCTCCTTCTTCCTCGCAGTTTATCCCGGGGGTCGACTTGAGGTCCCACAGCGAGAACCGGGCGCGCGTCAAATTAAAAATTAAAAAAAAAAATAAGGAAAGAAATCTGGGAAGTGAAGTAATTCAAAATGAAGAAATAAATCAAATTCCAAGATGCGAAAAGGAAGAAGCCAAAGAGCGCTCGCTTGTCTCTGCGTGCTCACACCGGGCGACACCTCCTCTCCTCTCCCTTCTCTTTCTGGAAAAACTTTTTCTCTTTCTCCTGTCGTTGAGAGAAGAAAAAGGCGCAGAGTATCGGTGAGAAGACTCTGACCTTCGTGCGTCTTCGGTGCGTCTTCCCCCCCACCCCCCCACAAGTGTGTGTGTGTGTGTGTGTGTGTGTGTTGCTGCGTGTGTGCCCGCGTCTACTCAGTGCGTGTGTGCGCTTGTGAGTGTGTGTGAGTGTTTGAGTCCTCCTCTCCACTCCCCCTCTACGAGTCACCGCCGCCAATGCACACGCAGCCGCGCACGCACCTTCCGCCAGACGTGACAAAATAAAAGCACTGGCCTTGAGCGCGCAGAGGAAGGTTTTGGGAATCCCCCGTATTTTATCCACAGAGTTTAAATATTCAATTTTGTAATCATACTGTGAAAATGAATCACACAATGTTGTTTTTTTCTACTACATTCTACTTGGACCGCAACATTAAAGGTACGTTCTCCTTGGCACTTCTTGGTTGTGTGTTCGGACTGTGGGTCCAAAACACGTTCACCGTCGC
The DNA here is from genome assembly GCF_022379125.1 of Scophthalmus maximus. Taxonomy (NCBI): domain Eukaryota; kingdom Metazoa; phylum Chordata; class Actinopteri; order Pleuronectiformes; family Scophthalmidae; genus Scophthalmus; species Scophthalmus maximus. The sequence goes on along the minus strand of NC_061515.1, from coordinate 22,157,530 downwards.
AAGTTTGCCACCAACAACAATGCCAAGACTGAAATGCATAAAAAAAATGATTAAAAGGTGCAGAGATATATTGCAGAGATATTGTAATTAGAATTACTGCATTAATAACTCTACAAATACAAATGCAATATCATCAGTATAAGTACTTGTTTCTGCAGATGATATATGTATATTACTCCAGCAATATTATTGCTGATGCATTCACATGTTGGTGGAGGGAGGACGTCTTGGCGGACATTTAAATCTTTAATGCTTAATGATCATCATATGTTGAAGTAGTTGTTTGTTGAAGCGGAGTCAAAAACGAAAACGCCGCATTTGGTTTGCAATGAACCTTTACTTGCTAATTGAATATTTCCGTTCAACATAATATTTCAAAACTGCACTGGGACTACTTTTTCTCACTTTAAACTTACCTTTATTAGACGTTCAGATTAAAGGTCAAACGCTTTTATTTTGTCCACACGTCACTGTCTGCCGCGTGCTCGCCGCGCGCAGCTTGACGCGCCAGCAGAAATAAAGTGGGATATTCCGCGCGGTTGCCACAGAGCCTCCTTCTCTCTCTCTCCCTCTCTCTCTCTCTCGCCCACGCTGCTCCCTGCGTGACGCAAATCCGCGCGTGGGCGGACACACGGGGCGTGGGAGGCTTTCTGCACGGAATACCAAACACAGGCAGGTTCAACACCCACAGAGACACAGCAGTTTGCACACTCCATGTTCTCAAACTCAATAATTATTGTGGATCGCATTTCATTATTTGATCCCCGCAATATTATTCAGTATAGATGTTGACACGGAGTTTTACAAGTTATATCAGATTTAAAACTTTGTTTTTTTTGCGTTGACCCCGCTTTCATCTTTATCCATACAATGTACTTTTCATATCTGTCAAATGTGAATATTTAAGAAATATAACTATATTTTGCATGTACAATGTTTTGAGATGTCTTTTTTCTTCATGAACAATGTATATGTGTATATACAGTATGTATGTGTGCAATATACCTGTAAAATATTATGGAATATAAGCACAATGCATATATACATATGTATGTGTGCAAACAATTAATATGTGTGTTGATAACTATATTCATTAATATTTTGTTTGTACAATGTCTCCATGTGTATTGTCTTATTGTAAAATGTGTGCATGTTTGCTGACAACATTCAATGTTAGCAAATTTCTTCATATAAATATAATTCATATCAATACGTTGTTTATTGGGAGATATATTTTGTGTACAATGGGGCCACGTGAATATTTCCATCATCTAAAAATGTGCAGATTAAGCCTACCTAGCCTACCTCAGAGTGAACAATAGCATATGTCTCAATATAAATCCATTTTATATGTATATATTTTCTTTTAAAAATATGCTTTTGTGTACAGTGTGGTGTCTGAATTTGCATATTTTTTATATGTAAAATGCTTTTAATGGTACATATATGTTTTACACAAGTCAATCCAATATATTCAAAATATTTTTTTAAATTGTGTTTCCGGGTATATATTTCATATGCACAATCTTTTTGTATGTGTATTTGTCATTATACTTTTATAGTTTGCTCTAAAGGAAATTCAGTTAAAACTTCCGAGTCCATTTTTACAAGAAGAACCTTTCAAATGAAAAAAGAAAAAAAGAAATCCAACATAGCCCCAACATCTGATAACAGCGATGACCAGAGTTTCCCCTAACACTTTCAAACATTTTGCTTTCATGTTTCAAGGATGTCTGCATCACACTACGAATATGACAAAGCAGTATGCGGCACTTATGACCGAGTGGTATCCGTACACGCAGCTCTGGTCACGCGCGGGTCTGTAGAGTCGAGTGCATCACTGAAACGGGGGCCTGGATGCAAATTCTCTATTCAGATGTCACACGTTTACAATGTGACAGGGCACGCAACAAGTTTCCAGCACGGGGACATGGGAGGCGGGGAGGCCTCCGCACAGCGAGTGACCCAGTAATATTTATCGGAATATATGTATATATGAATCAGTGGATTCAAATATAGTTGTTTTTTACCACTACAACTCCCACTTACACTATAACAAATATGACTGCTAGTACTGGTACAAAGACATACAACCGTTTCAATTACTACAGGTTTTACTCACACTTCAACAACCTCAGTACATCTTTTAGTCAGGATGTTACTACAACTACTGCTAGTGCAGATACTGCTATTATTATATCTGGCAAGTACGAAGACATAGATTTACAGATGTTACTACTATCAGTGCTACTACTAATTGTACTTCTGATACTAGTAGTGCTGGTACCAATTCCACCGTACTACAGTACTTATATCACTACTTATAATGGCACTGCAACCACTAGTACTACTGGTACAATGTTTATTACCATTGTTACAATTACGACTACAGTTACAGTTACTACTAACACTACTAATAATACCACTAGTACTGCTACTACTTGTATTAACTACTAGTATTTTATAGTTACACTCATGTCTTTGTTGCACACCATGGCCTTTGATCTACTTATATATATATAATATAATATTATATTACAATGCTACTACTATGCAGTGAGGTTAGTCAGTGTGCTTAGGGCAAACACACACTCACATCTGGCTGAAACTTTAATTTACATGTAAGATGAAGCCCAGAGGACTAAATGGTTCTGTCCTGGCTCGCTTGCTGCTGAGCGACGCCCTCGGCGCTCGTCAGAGCCGCCGGCGGCTCGAAAATCAAATCTCCACGCGATCACTTCCACTCTGCTCGATTCCCCATCAATGAGCTATTTTGGGGAATTAGGCCAGCTGCCACCAGTGCAGCACCGCGGGGACGGAACCAGAGCGGCTTTTGTCAAACCCCCCGCCCCGAAGAAACCATGCGCCCACCACCGACATCCACCTCCACTGCCTACAGACCCCCAGAACACAGCAGCAATAAACTGAAAAAATCACAACACGATAAAACAAGTACAAATCAATCCCGGGCACTGCAGCTCCTTTTATGTGTCTTCAAAAGCCCAAATGATGAGAAAACTAGTATTTGGAGAGTGTGCATCTCTGCGTTTGTCTGTGTCTGTGTGTGTGTCTGTGTGGGGGAGGACGGGGTGGAACTGCTTTTCTGATCCTCTAATTAATTTCAGAAGGAGACTAAAACAAATATCAAAGGAAAACTGCAGATTATGTGAAAAATATTAAAATCCTACAGGAATATTATGATGATGATGCCCAAGAGTAAAAAAGAGCACAAAAATCCAACATATAAACTTAAAGTACAACACATGTTATAGATATAGGTATAAGGGTTAATAAGGGGGATGAATATGAGGTAATAATACCTTACAGGTTATTATACAAAGGTATTAGGTGGCTGCAAATTTAGATAAATTAAAAATACACCCAACCTATTTTTGCATTACAACTTCAGACATTGGAGGCATCACAGTCAAAAATGAAGGATGCTGCTGTTGCTCATTGACTGAGTTGTACCATTAACTTTCACTTTGAAACTTCATATGTTGGAGTATGAAGTAGCTAATGAAAGAGGATCGGTCTACAGGCAGCGGTATCACATTGTCACAAATGTAGGTTTTATGAGGAAGCAAATGTCAAAGTGTTTATTTTAGCTCCAACGTTAAGTTCAGTTTCTCTGTTTTGAGGTGGAAATGAAATTTGCGCTCTGACTTTAAGCCGTCACAGATGATAAGTCCTTGAAAGACTGCGGGTGAACCCTTGAGAGTTCGCACATCACCACGTTCGTTCTGGTGGCAAGCGATCTGCCGTCGAAGACCGTGTCATATGGTTGACGGCTCTGGGAAAAGCTCATAAAGGAAGTTGCAGCCCGAGCTGACACGGTTATGTCACATCGTGTACGTCTGAGGTCAACGGCGAACTTTCACGCGACCGTCTGCCGTGTGATGTATTTTCCAAACGCGCACATGAGAGCAGGTAGCAGGTAGGATTCCAGTCCGCCCACCTTCAGTCCATAAATCTGCGTCTGCCTGCTGCGCGCGTGTGTGTGCGTGTGTTATTATGCAGATATGACCTTGGATGGATCAGCCTCCGAGCAGACGGGGATCAAATCAGATTCTGAAAGAAACAGGGAGGAGAAGGAGTATCAGCTCAATGTCTCTCTTTTGTTTTTGATCTCCCTCCTCCCCTACCTCACCCCCACTTCCCTCTTCTCCTCTCACCTACACACACACACACACACACACACACACACACACACACACACACTGTACTCACTAACTAACAACAAGAACCAAACAAGAGCAAATTAGAATGAGAGCGCCGGCAGGAAATAGGATGTCCACCCACACTCTGAGGTAGGTCGACACCCAGGCTGCGTGTTCCCACAAGTTCCAGTTTACCCAATTTTTTTACACCGCTGCCCTGTTTCTTAACATGCCTACTGCTTCTTTTTTTCTAGACAGTAGTTCATTCGCGAGTTTATTTAAGTCGGCTCGTGTTCATCGGCCACTATCGCATCATGTCCAGTAAATATAAGGCTACAGCCTGGCTCAGTGTAAAGGTAAGGTTAGGAACATAAACTCCAGTGAGCCTCTAGGCTTTGGTTTTTGAGTTTCTGTACAAGCACCTATGATGCATAATGATATGGAAGTATTGTGCATATTTTCAAATAACCCATTTTGGACATATTAAGGTTTTGCACCCCTCTACGTGAATGTCTCAGCAATTTAACATATCTGTGTCATGTCTGAACAAGCACCCTGGTCAATTTTCCATAAAAATGTTTGTAAGCTTTGTCCTGTTATTCCAATTGGACCAACTAAATTTTCAAGGTCTCACTGGTACCTTAGACAAGAACGCCCCACCAGTGTGTCGCAGTTTCAGTCCCACTGACTCGCAGTGTCTAATACACACACCTGCCATATGGGTTAATAACAATTAAAGTGAAAGATGCAGGTTTCCAAAGGTTTCCCACAAACACTTCACTCATCTGTCAATTTAGTCCTAAATATATATATAGATATTTTTTAAAAACAAAGGAAGAGCCACAAGGTTTTCGCATGACATCTGCAATCTGCTTAATGCCATCCTGTCAATCATTCTCAAAGAGTAGGCGTCACTCTTTAGTTATTTATTTATATGTGTGCCCCCCCCCTCACCCAACCTCACACACATACACACACACACGTCATATTTCACTATTCAGTACAGTAGACGCCTGTTCGTTTAATCTCTGCAGCGGCTCGCTTCTGTCTCTACTTCTTCTTCTCCTTCTCCCATTCCCTGCAACCCCCCCCCCCCCCCCCCCCCCCCCCCCCCCCCCCTCTCGACCCCCAGCCCCCCCGGTGTAGAAACACATTTCAATGACACGCCCACGCCTGGGCCTGTCAGCCCCTCGCCCTGTCATAGCGCCCACGCTGCTCTGCTCCCCTTCTCCCCATCTCCCCATCTCCCTCCCATCTGTCTCCTCCCCTCCCCTCCCCTCTCCCACCAACCCACATCCTCAACACTTTGCGCTCTAAAAAAGCAGCTCTTTTCATCCAACTTCCTCTTTTGGAGGAAGAAAAAAAAGAAAGGAAAAAAGAGAGGAGGAACAACAGAGCGGCATGATTCAGTCTCCAGGCGGTGGTAGTGCTTGTCATGGAGTGTCCCTTTTCATTTGGAGGGAATATGGGTTACAGCATGGCTGCGATGCCAAAAACAACAGTTAAAACATTTCAGTAATCTCATAAAAAAAACCCAGCAAACACTCCTTTCGTCGTCTGGAGTTTGGTGACTCCCATTGTCTACTCCACCCAGTGTTGTGTTGCCGTTTTGGGTGGCAGATGCATTTTGGTCTGGCGTGGATGTGACTTCACGAGAGGGAAAATAAATGCTGTGAAATCAAAAAAAGAAAAAAGATCTGGAAAGAAGGCAGGTTTTCTTTCTATAAAGAAAAGCAAACAACATATTTGTTTTTGAGTTTACGATGCCGTATGAGGCCACAGCTTGTGTGTATTGGGAAAATTTGTGTGTGTGCGTGTGTGTGTGCGAACGTGCAGGGCTAAAGCTGGTGTTTTTGCACAGGCTCTGTCTTACTTTGTGTCTGTTGAGAAAGTGTGGGATGGTATGAGCGGCTTATGTCTGACTGAACACGTGTGTGCCTGCGTGGGCGGGGACTGTGCATAGGGGCGATATGTGTGTGTGTGTGTGTGTGTGTGTGTGTGTGTGTGTCTTTGCACACAGTACACTCGCGTGGGCTTTTTGGGCAAGGATGTGTGTGGGCGTCGTGTGTGTAGGCGGAGGTTATGTGACATACAGATAGAGACTGCAGTGTTCCTGCAGTGTGTTTATGTGTGTGAAACTTTTACTGCAGAGTCTCAAAAAACTCCAGAAAGAGCTATAGGGGCCCCGGCTGCCTGCAAATGTGCCAGTGTGGAAATCTGCAGCCTTCACACACATCCACCACCGCTAAAAGTTAAAATCACCTCCATGAAGATGTGGGCACTAAGAAAACCTGTTACGCATACCAGTAAGTGCAAGGAACGGACACATTACGGTCAGGAGGAGGGACCGTGAATTGTGAAATTTAATTTTCCATTGATAAAAACAATGTTATTTTGTGTTTCCTCACAAGTCAAATGATTTGAGGATGGTACACAAACTTTTCTCTGTTTTAAATCATTGACAATGAAACAACTTTGATCACAGGAACCTTTTTTGAGGAGAATTATTAATTGATCAAGAGAAAATAAAAACACAAATCCAAAAGGAATATTTTTCTGTTTGACTATTTTGCGAGCGTTCAAAAACGACAGCTCCCATGAGACCGATGTGAATTCATTGTTACGCTACGACCTGAGTTTAGCATAACTCATTGTAGGTATTTGAATCTTTTCAGAAAGACCCATCACACTAAAATATGCACTAACATTTACTAAGGATATGACTGACTAACTACATGTAAAGCTGCGGCTTCAAAATTAATAAAAAGTTTGACTGAGTCCTTCAAACGTCTCATTTTACCCGCGCGTAATCGCAGCGTGCGTGACACATGGTGAAAGTGACTCATCCTCTAAAGTGGGCTCAGCTAACTCTGGCAGAGGTGGTTGTGGTGACATAGACTGAACTGTAGTTGAAAGGTTAAACTTGCCATTGTGTCCAACGACAACTAAGTTGAACTCAAGTCTGAATCACTCCTGTTCTCTCAGTGTTTCTGAATAAATAAATAAAAAATCTGCTCAAGGCAGTGGCGGAAGACGGCGTAGGTGGGGCTGTTCGTACCATAAGAAACCATCCCGATACAATTTAACAATGTATAGGAATAGATTTCTACTGGATGATTATAATGGATGATGAGAAAACGTAATCTTTGCATTTGTTTGAGCTTTGATCTGCTTTACAAATGATTTCCTCTGCTGAGAAAACAGGGGATTCAGACCCAAAAAGAAGTGGGCCAGGCTTCATACAGCGCGTGCGGTGGAGATTTTACAGCTCTTGAAATGCTACAGCATATGCGCTACACCTTTAAAGCTTGAGTGGGAAGCCCTGTAGCTCCCCGCTGACAGGCCATGGGCTGACGTGGAGGGGATTTGCCCATTTTGGACACGTATGGGCCTCTGCGACCCCTCGCCGCCCACGGCATCTTCGCCCCGAGAGGGCTGCTGACTTCTGACGTGTCTGCCTTCGCCAGGCAAAGGCTGACGCTCCCCTCCGCCACGACCACACACTCTGCAGTCAGAGAGAAACCGTCCCAGCCTTAGATGTGGTGTGTGTCTGTGCGTGACAACATTTTTTTTTTAAAAACCCGCCTCATCTCTGAAGGTGTGATTAATCTGTTAAATGTATTGAATTCAAGGCGGCTGAGGAAAGGTCACGACCGCCTATCAGATCGCCCTCATCATCGCGGGCCGCAAAGCTCGTATGTGACAAGAGATTAACAAAACATGTGGGAGAGGCAGGAGGAGAAAAAACTGTTGGAAATGATGAAACAATGCGAGATACAAGGGTGTGAGCAAAGTTGAGGCAAGCTTTGAAGTGGAGCCACAAATTTTGCATGATTATTGCTGTTAAGTTTTTGATCTCGAGCCAGCAGGCACGAAAAACAACAGCAGCTTGGGATTAGTCCCCCCCCACCCCCCCCACTCACACGCCTACCTTGCCAGCATAAGTCCCTGACTCAATTAGAAAAAAACCTCTGCAACTTAGGGCTCCTCACGCACAAGTAACCCACGTCGGCCTGCCCACGTCCCTGCAGCGCATCGCAACCGGCATCGCTTTAATCGCCGCGCACAATGAATGCACAGGGATTTGTCTTGGTGACATTAACGGTGAGACGTGCTGACGGCTAATGTACACACTGATAAGACAGAAGTGCCGAGACAACGGGGCCAAACACACAGAGGAAATAAAGACTTATACTTTTAATTAAATATCAGGTGTCATCCAGCCTTGTGTGGAGACACTGCAGAAGGGTGACCGTCGACTGGTCTTTGCACACATGCCTCTTTCTTTGTCCGTATTTTATCTGACAACTAATGCTCCGTTTAAAGGCAGTGGTGTGACTTGAGACTGAAAGACATTCTGGTTCCACGGGAACATTTTAAAGTCCCATGATGGCCTGATTGATGTTTCAGAGGCTTTTCAAAAAACAACAAAAAACAAAACAAAACCTATTAATGCCCCGAATTACAGCTATTTTGCACCGATGCAACTCTGCCTCCTAAAAAAGTATATTTAGTTCTGCATCGTCGACCCGACTGCAACACAAGGCACAAGCCAATATTGGATGATTCCGCAAAATCCTGGACAATGATCAAAGCCGATCTTACATCCAATGCCAATGTCCCAAAAAACCTGAGCTACAAGGATTTACCAAATATGTCTTGGGGAAAACGTAAGGGTTGCCACAATTATTAGTAACGTTTGCCGCTTTTACTGCCACTTCCTTGTACAACACAGAAGTTACAGGGAGGTGCTCCAGGTAATTGGCGGACGTAAAAAAACGCAGCATTTATACCCAAGACGTGGAGACTTTGTGACCTGTTTCCTGTATCTGGGTTCGTCCGAAGAATGCAGCGTTGTTTGACCTTGGGGCGAAAGGCCAACGTGTTTATACATGTTCTGAATGACAGCAGTCGCTAAGATGGGGTGATGAATCGTTCAAACGGGGGGGGGGGGGGACTTTCACATAGTCCTTGCTTGAAAGCATTCATAGTGTTCACTTGACAAGAAGTACAGTAGTCACGCAGAGGCCAACAAAAGAGAGCTGGATGAAGCCGACGGGTTGTTATTCGACCACATCACGTTGTCTGAGGCTGATCACATTCACAGATTGAAGGGCAGATGACGAGCACCATCCCTAACACCTAATATGCAAAGCATTTATTACACATAATTTCACGACAGCAAAAATGCTTGGTTAGTGAACACTTGTTCAATAAAAACACTTATGGTCTATAAAAATGTTTTTTGTGGGAGACATGACAGACTGAGGCAAGGCGCGAGCTCTTTCGATCTGAAAATATCACTACTGGCCTTGAAACAAATCAATAGACAAACAACAATAAGAGGACTATTTCTGACATTTCACTGTCTAGGAATTATTTGAAACTAATATAAACACCTTTTGGCAAATCATGTGTAAATAAAGAGCAAGAAATGGGCAAAGTGCTTTCTAGAAGTTTCAACACTTTCATTTTTAAACTCCATGGGGATCGAAACCCTGGCAATACAGTTTTGTACCCACTGAACCGTCTGTTCCAGGTGAACTTTATTATTATTATTATAATTTTTTCACTTCTTATTTCCAAAGAAATTCCGTGCCCAGCATAGTGTTGGCCAGTGCTTCCTGGTTTATGTGAGCGATGCAGGAAGGGAATGCAAAAATGCACACGTCAGTAACAATCTCTTATTAGAAGTAGACCTGAGTCAGACTAGCCAGCAGTTAAAAGTTATGACTTTATGACGTTAAATTGTGATGTTGGTTGATCCATCAGCTGAAGCTCAGTCTCCATAAAAGCCTCAGATGAAATGTCCACACTGGTAAATGTAGTTTTGCGCTTGAAACTCAAACAACTCAAAAAGATTTGTGCAGTTCACGTATTGACACATTTATTTAGCGTTTATCAGCAGAACACAAACATGTATTACACACTGTCATGTAGTTATAATTTCTTATAAGGACATTTAATGTAGCGATGCCGTCAGGTGCAAGTGGTTGCACTACAGTGTCAAACCATATTACCAGTTGCTCTCACCCCTATCGTCACCACAGCAACAGATGCAGGTTAACTAAACACATGCAGACGATGTGAAGACAAGTGTAATCAGAAATGTGTGAATTATATTCTCCTGACGTCTGAGCACTGTAAAGGTCTAAAGCGTCCTTCACTGATGATTACCTGTTTTAAATGTGTTTATCACGAGCCAGCAGATGTTTCCTCTCCGCCAGCGTAGATCGTCAGTGTGGATTGTATTTCCATAATCTCCATTTCTTTTAACCTCGTGACGTGTTTCTTTGAGAAACCTTTTTCCTGTTTTGAGAAGATAAGTAAAACGTAGCTGACGTCTTGATCACAATCACGTTGTTACGACACTGTATTCGTTATTTGCTCAATGATCTACATCGACCCGTGGATACCCGATGCTTTAAAATGAATACACTTAAAAAAAACGGAAATGTTCATCCTGTTCTCCATCATGGTCGTTCCGTCATTTGAGCTTGACAGTACCTGGAACTCTCAAATGACATCACCAAAATAATCCATCTACTCCTGCAGTGTATTAATTGGAATTAATAATTCATTTTAATAATTTATTTTATTTTAATAAATTAAAATGTTTGTCTCTATGAACCAAGTCTGAATATGCTTAGTCGATAGAATTGACGATTATACCTAATGTTTAAATATGTTTGTGGGAAATCCTGTTTAAATTTACAAATTTTGATGGAAACATTCCTAATTCTTATGTTGTTGAAGCTTCCATCTTTGAAACCCAGTGACGGAATCAATTTTCTTTGGGATTTCAGCTTCAATAAATGAAAGTGACAATAGCGGTAAAACTCACGTATTACCCCCTTTTGTGCTGTCAAATTGCCCTTCTTTGTCTCATTGAGAAACCCAACTGCTTGTGAATGATGCTTCCTTCAGCGGGAGGTAAGTCAAAGTAAAAAGAGCTCTGCCCTTTCTTTCTGTGATGCTTAAAGTTCAGCTAAAGTGCAGCTCTCTTGCCGTGCCGGCCCTGCAGGCTGCAGGGGCCAGAGGAGGGCCCAGGCGGGGCCAGACCGGGCTGCTGGGCTGCTGGCCGCCCACGGAGAGGCCTGGCTGGGTGGGCGTCATCTATGGAGCGATTGATCCCAGCCAGGACAAAAAGTCTCCCTGTTGTCCTGCTTGACCAGCAGCGGCAGATAAAACTGTTTTCAGAGTCAATGCAGCAATGTTATACTACACTACACTTCTAGTACACTATATTAAAATACTCACGACTGCTGCTACTTCACTGGCTCAGGATCGGATGGAGCAAACAGTTAGTGCAGGATCACTACTCATTTCTTACGACTACTCTGACCAGCAGCGCTACTACGGCACCTGTAATAATACTCATTCAAATGTTTTAAACTTAATAATCCACTAGTTCTACCAAATGAATTGATCATAACTATTACATGAAAATAATAAAGAACTACTCCCTCTTTTATAACAACCCAGGCAACTAAAAAAAGTGAAACTATTACTAAATGCAGTGATCCTACTGCAGTTGTTTGTGCAATTAATGTGTACTGGCATTATCACAGTTGTACTAATACTTCATCCCAACTTGTCTCATTTTAATTACTCTACTACTTACAAATTTACAAATGCTACTTGTACTTTACTTGAGTATAACTATCATACACTACTTCACACTTCAGTGGTATATTTTTTTCTACATTTATTTCACAGCTTTGGTGACTAGGAGAAAAATATTTTAAACACAAACATCCCGTTGATATTAACTAAGCTGTTTTTGATATTATATATCAAGCTATTTTAAGAATAAACTTCCGGATTGTAAATAAAATAGTTTAACATAAGCTATATTCAATAGTGAAATGGTAAAGTTTTGAAAGTGCCACTCGGCAAACAGTCGTCATGATTCATGATTCTATAACTTAACTCCTGGATGAAGTCGCCGCAGGTGTTTAAGGTAAAAGTCAACGGGTTATTATGAGGAGGCACAGCAGAAACATGGCTGCTGTAGACGTCCACTTTGTTCCAGGTTAACATTATTAAAACGCAAGTCCGTATTTGAAGCCTCTTATTCCCACTGAAGTAGTACCTTCCTCCATATAATACTGTTGAGATCGAAGCTTTAAAAAAGAACAGTAACCCAGGAAGTCAAGGCAGAATCTTCCTCTGGCCATGGAACAATTGTGGAGTGATATGTAAATACATAAACTCGACTAGCATCAGCAGTTTCCATGAATTGATGCCATTGTGTGAGACAACTGTGGAAAATATCAAGTACAAACGCAGACAGGCAAGGTACATTTTGTGTAGAGTGCTGTAGTACGACTTTGGTTTCACGCCAGTCTTTCTCCTTTGAAGTCCAGGCAGCCGTAGTGCTGCTGCTGCTGGTGGTGGCGGTGTGGGGGGATCCGCCACTGTGGGTTCGTTGTGGAGGTGTATGCCTGGAGAGGGGGAAAGGTCACAGCTACAGAACACACACATCTTTTATACTTTTTTAAATATGTATAACAGCTGAGCCACATCAGGCTGAGCGGTTTATCAGCTGCTAAGGAAGACAAAAGGAGAGAAAAAAAGTACCTGTAGTTTTTGGTGGCGTGGGTTTGACGCAGACTTTTGAGCATTGAGGGAGTTTTGGAGTTTTTGCTTGAAACATGTTAGAGAAACAAAAGTTAGTGGAAGGTTGCAGTTTGGATTCTATTAGTAATAGAATATGTAGGTTTATCTTGTAACATTAACTAGAGTTATCTTATAAATATATTCAATTGTTCTGTCTATTTATCAATCTATATATCTATCTATCTATCGATCTATCGATCTATCTATCTATCTATATATCCATCTACCGATTGGCGTTACACATCATAAAATATAAAACCGCAAGACAAATATGTAAGGACACAGTTGATCATCTGAAACAGTACTGTATTTGAAATGCACATGACTTAAAAATGGTAAGCAGGGCTCTTGAACAAAATCTTTCTTAATTCATGTTTTAAGTGTAAGACATCAAAACAACAATGGTTTTCTTATTACCTACACTTGAGAGTTGCAGCTCCGGCGAAGCTCTGCCCGGCTGCTTCAAAATATAGTTTTTTTCCCCCACAAAATACAGGGAAGTCTTCTGAGATAGGTGAATTTGTGCTGAAACATTGAAAAATCCCACTGGGCACCAAGACCGTGAGACGGATGCAATATTAATAGTTTTTTTTTCTCTCTACAAACTTATGTGAATCATACCCAAAATGCTGCAATGAAGGCAACAAATACAAAATATGATTCCTGATTGAATATAAACATCATTTGTTTTGTTTTTTTCACTCATCATAGAAGATAGATAGATACTAACTTCACAAACGAGCCCGGAATTTTTTTTTCACTAAATCTGCTCGATTTGCGTGGGACAAATACAATTTGACATCATTTGTGGGGTTGTAGCTAGTCCTTGCCGCTTCAAGCTGGTGAGACACGATGGGAAGTTTCTCCTCGATCGCCGAACCAGAACGTGAGAAACTCTGAATAAAATCTGTGGCGGGACATAGGCCGGGCAGTCGCAGAGCGATGCTTCGTTTAAATACTTCTCGACGAGGTGTGGCTGCAAGTCACATCATGTAACTCCCTGCACATTGCTACACTACAATTTGGGTTGTGTTTTTGTCAATTTTATCCATAATTTCTATAGTCACCAACCAAAATAGCACTGACTAAATAAAACTATACCCAGAAGCACAAAAAAACACATGATCCAAGTAGTAATAAACTGGACTTATCCTTTAAATGCTTGATAAGTGACTTGAAGTGAGATCGAGTTGATAAACGCCGTTGTTGTATTTAAACTGCAGCAGGATAAAAGGCTTTCCACATGTTCATGGAACGTAAAAAAGATGAGGTTAATGTACCTGAAAGCTGAAATAAACATTCCTCCTCGATGATAATGCGTTCCCACGGAGGTGAGAACCGTCCTCTCCCGTCTGACGGCAGCATCTGCTGGAGGTCGCAGGAGTCAATGCACCTGGGAGCATGAGGATTCTGGTGTAATTAGTCTGGTTAGTGACACTTCGCTTCTCTGTAGTGCTGCGTCCTCATCTGAATGGTAATTATCATGATAACCCATCACCAACCACATCACAGCCTTCAGCTGGTCAGCTCTCCTTGATTTTTAATGATTCATAATTGCATGTCCACTATAAGACAGTCTGGTCTCTAATCTACATTCTGAGGTATAGTACATGATACAAAAAAATAATAAATCTATTGATTTATCCATTATGCCAATCTATCTAGTGTTGTTTTTTATTTCGTTTTATGTGACCTTCAGCCGTTATTTCTTCACAGGTGTTTTTTTTTTTTCATGATCACATAACGGTGATCGATATAGAATGGGAAAGCAAATACACTCGCCGCAAACTCTAATATGTTTAAGGTGTAAAAACATCACCAGCCAAACGCCGGTAACCTCCCATCCTGCCGAGACTGTTTTCGCTTTTTCCGAGATCACACTTGGCTGGTGAAACGTTCTGGCAAAATTTGGAAGGCGCCATCCATTGTGGCCGGCGGATGCAAATGTTCATTCCTTCCCTTGATAATGATGCATGTCAACTCCAAATGTGATTACACAAACAGAATGGCATGCAACACGCTTGTAATGTGCTTAAGATGTATTAAAATACATTACCATGTCTGCACACTGTGAAATATGCAAGGCCCTATGGGGAACCTTTAAGGTTTCTCAGACTAAAAACCACAGGGGGACCCGGGGTGATTCCTTGAGGAACCCTGGGATTAAAGTTTTTTTGTTTTTTTCAACAAAAGGTCATTTGAGACATTTGGGACATGTTAGAGATCGTCCTGGTGAGGAAGGAGATCATTAGCAGGGGTTTAGTTATTGAATGAAGGAATAAACCACAATTATTTTTAGCACAAATGTTTACGCAACAAGAATTACAAAAAAAAAAACACTAAATGGTAAAAGCAAGTGGGAAAAAAATATGTTCTGCAAAAGTAAATACAAGTGTGGGGATTATTTTTATTTTCAATCATGCTTCAGTTTGTGAGCAACTATAGTCCCAGGAATACATAAAACATTTTGGACTGTACACTTACTCTCCATGTGGTCAAGTGGAACACCTGCGGTGAGGAACACCACGATGAAGCATGGACATCATTCACCCCTTCATCCCTGCAATGGAAAAAATAGTCTCAGTTAACAGTTGAACAAATATGGATCATGAATTCACAATCAGGTCATTGTCGAATGGAGCTGGGAACAGGTGCACGTGGACAGGTATCAGTCTGCATCATTCTCACTTCTCCTGTGTAAACAGAGGCTGCATGAACACAGCCGGTGCAGTGATGCCAGACCGACCGTGACAGCTGTCTGCTCTGATATGTCTTAGCCTGCTGCACTCGTTCACGCTGCCGCTGCTCTCTGCACAGATGTTAATATTACTGTAACATCAAACAGGAAGCGCCGTGGTTGGGAGTGAAAACCAGATCAATGGATTTTTATTATATGACCCGTTGTTTCACATAACACATTTATTTAAGGAGTAAGGTTATTATTTAGCCTGTAAATTGATTGAGAGGTTGGTGGCTTAGCTCCTCGGCTAGACAAAAAATTTGGGGAAAAGTGTCAGATGCATTTATAGGTTTCAGTTTTCTGTATGCAGAAACGCAACCAGTCTTTGGTGTGTCATGACTAAGGATGCACCCTGACTATGTAGAAATATAAGAGGAATAACAAAAAGGAAACCTGTTAAGTGTAACTTGTTACTCTTGCAGGCTGTTTTTAGTGTCAAACAGTTAAAATAAAAATCCACATATGTGTTTTAAAACAGGCACACATTTCTTGAACTAAAAGGAGCACGAGAGGCAGCCAATGTGATGCATCGTTTTCCTGCCAATAACCCAACTCTGTGGTCTTTTAGTCTGACTCACACTTGACTCAGGTGGTCCCGTTCGCGGCGCCGCAGGAGGTCTGACCGGTGTCTGCTGAGTTACACTTCGCAGTTTCATCATGTAGCTCGGTGGTTTCCAGCAGTTCGCCTCCGAGGGCCAAGAGTCGGCAAGATCCTGTAACAACACTGAGAGGCCCCAATCAGCCAAAACCACACGATGGTAGTCTGTGGCATTGGCTATATATAGTTATTATATGTTAAAACTAAGCACTGTTTAGCATTTATTATCTATATCTATCTTTATTATTTCTGAAGAGTTTTATAAGCTGAAAGATATTAGATACTGTGTATTGTGTTTTTTATTGATGATTCTGATCTCTTTTGGACTCATTGTGTTTATATTGTATTGTAGAAGTAATTAACACATTATTTAAATAAGTATATTTTTTCACCCACAACTTTATTGCAGGCAATTTCGCAATGATTTTGAAATAGCATGCCGACCATCACTATTAGAAAAAAACTAATACTACATATTTAGATATGATGAATCAAATCACTGTAAGCACTAAACAAATCTGATGAGGGGGTCACAACTGGGCCTTGCTTGATTTTAGGGGTGACAAGGCAAAAGGCTTGGGGACCACTGACAAGAGAAGGTCAATTTGAAATGCACGGTTAAATATAGAAAAGCGGAAACAAGACACAAGAGAGGTTGTGGAAAATTTTGTCTGTGACCTCAAAAATAATAATGATATTCTGGTCAATAGCCAACACTCGCTGCCAATAAGCAGGATGGATCCATTACGAGCGGAGCAGGAGAAAAAAATGACTCATTTTCAGCCCTAAGACTTCTAATAATCCCCACCGGCGCGATAAACTGAGGTTCTGATCCAAGGGAAACAAGTTAGTTCTTCTGATCGACAAACAAGCCCGATACGGCAGACACAAAACACATTACACGCTCTTCCACAGTGAGAAAAAAAGTCAGTCAAGAGCTGAGGTGTGTTTTTTGTGTGTGTGCAACCAGCGCTTTCTTCATCTTGGTCGGTTGGATGGTTTTGTGTTCTCGTTGCATCACAAAAAAAGGCTGCACCCTTAAAAATGAGGCTATGCAAATAGAATCAATTGATTCCACATGCAAAAGGTCGGACAACCCTCGTCATCTACTGCACATTAGATGTATTCATTTTTCTATTTTTTTTTCTATTTTTACATGACATGGTACTGATGATTCTGGCGATGTGCGTCTCACACTGTCTCTTGAAAAGCCTGGAGTAAAAACCCTTCACATGTTTGTATATATAGATAATTTAGATAATTTTTTGGGGGGGGTTATTAACCAGCATGCTAATGTAGAAAAAGAAATGCTGCGCACAAGCTGTCTGCTTTTTCTAAACTCAAATCAGACAGCCTTGTTAATCCCCTGAAATCAACACTGCTGTCTTCTTTGCTTGATGGCTGCATTATCAGCCGATGGGATTTCTCTGGACCTCAATTTGGGAACTAGATCAGATTCGACATCTAAATACTGCTCGGATACTTTTCCAACACCGAGTCGAGGAAACGGGCGACACAAACATAAAAAAAAAAAACAGAGTCTGGCAGTACCAAAGGTTCCTTAAGCGCATTTGTATTTGCTTTCTTGCAGAAGCTCAGGAGCTTGAGGCATGGGATTTATGATTGCAGCTTTGAGTCTTGCCTTTGACTTGAATGAGTTGAGTGGTTGGTAACACACCTTATTTTGCTTTTCAGGATTTTTTTTTTATTGGGGTAGCAAATTGTTTTGGGCTGGGTGCTGTTACAGAATGAAATCCGCACCAAAGTGGTTCCTGAAGAAAGGTTCCTGTGTTGAAAAAGCAATGTAGGACAGAAATATAAGAGTCGCCTGTTGGGCCAGTGAGTCCATCGGGTATATTTTACCCCCCCTGGGTAATATGGACACTTTGCTTAGGTCCAAAAACGGCCCTGATCTCTCAAGAGTCGGCACGGTCGCCTCCACAGGGCATCCGGCTTGTAGCAACGTTACAGCAGGGACGTAAAAGAGGCAAAAAAAAAAAAAGGATTAACATCACACTCAGGCTTTACAATATTGATGGTAATTGGGTCCTATTAACAAAATGGTCTCTGAATGACGCTGTGTTGTGTTTTGGCACTCATGAGATATTAACAACAGATTTGATTACTTTTAATGGACGGTTATATGTGGAGGTTGAGGGCAAAAGTGTATATCCATGCCGTATAGTTGACCAATGTCTTTTCAGGCGCAAAGCTTTTTTGCATCACTTCTAGAAACAGTGATTTTTAACGCACAATGCATTCAACACAATGTATTATAAAAGATATTTTTTAAAATGCGTCTACAATCAGCTGAATGATAAAGTAACTGTCAAAGTATCGTATAACCATATAACTGTCCTGCCAAAAGTGCCCACAACCAAGACACGATGCAACGATTCACACAACAGCGCAACTCTCATTGTTCCAGTAATTGGAAATGTCCGCAGGTTCAGCGCTGCAGTAATTCCCTGCAATTTTCCCGAGACACATCTGAGAGCGAAAGCCCCGTCTCGACCTGACCCCTCTGTGTCATTAAAAGTGAAATATGAAGTGTTGTTCTGCGTTCAATGGTCATGACACCTTCGACAGAACACGGCACTATTACCCTGTTCATTATTAAGGCAAAGACTTAAACAACAACAACAACAACAGCCATCAGCGGCAGAGGGGCTGTTGAAATGTCTCCACGGATCTCAGACAGGCTGAGCGTGCCAAGATGGATTTGATTTTATTATCTTTATTTATTTTTTCTCTTTTCTTTCTTTTTTTTATTAGGACAGCACAAGCCTGCTTTTTGAGGAAGCCTATTACTGTCCTCCCACACACACCCATCAGTAGCATGCGCACCACGACCTCAGTAACCTTCCACTCTCACACGCACACACGCACACACTGAAATTCTCACAACACTACTGCCATCAAGTGGCTACTTTTAAACATGCTGCAGCATGAACACAGGTTGGATCATCCACTTAATGTAATTAAAATATCCAGGTACTTTTACTTTTCGTTTTATGCTACTTTATGCTTCTATTAGATTAAGGTTTAAGCATAAACTACTTTTTTAACTTATCATAAGTAGCTTTGGACAAAAGCATCTGCTTAATGAATGTAATGTAAGTACTTATCACTGCACTTTATTAATTACATTTTTACACTTGAAAAATGTACTTTAAAACAATGCCCTCTGGAATACTTTGCTCGAATGTCCTATATTCAAAAAGTCATTCAAGTAAAGTACAGCAGTGTAACCAGTAAAATGTCCTCAAGTGTGAAGAAGAACTATATAGATTATAAATATATGATGTTATATTAATACAAATTATAACTAAGTCATAAGTAACTATGCACATTTACTTAAGTACTGTACTCGAGTAAAAACGGTTCCATTTATGGCAACGTATTATTAAATGCATTAAAGTACAATAATACAATGATAGTCATAAGTAATATAATTGTTCTGAATAGCAATGTCTTCTGCGTGATTATACATTTATTTTAACGCAAATACTTAAGTTATTTTTTTTAACTTAAATCTGAAAACTTACTCAATGACTCTTCACTAATGATAACGCTTTAAATTCAATATGTTTGAAGGTTTTTGGCAGACAATAAATACATTTGAAACGTTTTGAATCCATCATTAACTTAATTTGTAGGATTTAAGGTTAATCAAAAGAATATTAAATGTATTTCAATCGTACAAATGATTGATAGTCGTAAAACGCAGATATTCCAGTCAATTTGGGCTACAGTTAAGGACAGCACAGATTCATTACTCAACAAAATGTTTAATAATATTTTTCAAGCAATATGAGAAGGATTACACAGATACTGCATCCAAGCGCTGAAACTGGTCTTCATGACTCCACCACAGAGAAAGAAAAACAGGCCAGGAAAAAAAAAACCCTCCTGTCATTAATATTACAGTCAACGGAATGTGTTCATTCCTCAAGCTTTCCTACACAGAAAACTCATTAAACACTGAATACTGAAAATTGTTTGGCATGAATCAAAAACACCCAACCCAGATATAGTGCATGTCGGCTATTGGCAGTTTAAATACAAATGCAGTGGAATCGACCTTTAAAAAAAAATCCCTCAGTATTGTGTGATGAAAGCGGCAGATCTTTCTGTACAGTAAGAGTGCGTTACAGTAAAGGGATCCCTGCTGGACATATCGTAGTAATAAGTTAAGACAACAATTACAACAAAGAGGCTTACAGCAGGTTTAAAAGAGGCACTTCTTCATCAGTGTGCTCCGCAGAAAAGTCTACAAATATAGAGCATCAGACGTCATCATCTCGGACGGCAGATCGTCCTCTGCTTGATAGAGAAAAAAACACAGTTTTGAAAGAAGGGATGAAATCTGAAACAAGAGGGTCGGACGGCTTTCTCAAGCAGATCCACTTGTTCCACCAGTGTCGTGTTTTGGGCCAAGGGTGGAACTATGATGGAATACCATAGTTTAGCTGCTGCGAACAACAATAATGTCTTGATTATCCATGATTCAAGTTTTTCACCAATATCCACACCCCGAGATGATGATCATCCAAGTTGCTGTATGAAATGCCTCAAAAAAAAAGATTGAACATCCTCGGGCGGCACATCCACTGTCGCTACAAGCCAAGTTTTTTTGTTTGTTTGTTTTTTGGGTGTGTAACGTCTCCTGGAAGTTGCAATTACACACAAAAACATTTTACAAGTAACATTACGGTAAATGGCAGAAAATATTTTATAAATTACATTTAGGACATGAGGATACTGAATTTTGAAGTATTTTCAACACCTGCAGGAGGCAGGCACATCTGCATTTTGAACTTGACACGGACAGAGTATGCCTATATTTGTTTTTCAGTAAGTAAGCACAATTAATCTTTGTTGTTTCATCTCGTATCGAGAACTCAAATGTACAAATATTTGATAAATTAAAAGTTTTAAACTATGAATTCTGCTGCTGCTTCAACTGGTTTAACACAGGGTGGCTTTTAATTGTGAAAAGGCCACAGGATCGTTCATGCTGGTTTGCTGTTGATATAAAAATGGTCTGTGGTTTTACAAAAGATTGGGAAGCTCTGCATCACAACACATGAAAAAAAAATGTTTAAAACCTCTAGAACATTATCATTTCTATCCTAATGAAACCCATTAAATTCTTCATGATTTTTTGACGAATTAAGTTTGTCATCACCATTCCGTCAGATTTCATCACTTTCTAGTTACAGAATAACTTATCGAGAGGCATATTCTTCACACTTGAAGGTTTTTTTCCCCCCACACTCCTCCAGTAAAGGGCAGTCAGTTGTAATATAGAGTTGCACAGAGCTCTAAGGTGTGTTGGATTTGCTCGCCTCTGAGGGGCAAATGCATCCAAACGCACAAACCAAACCAAAGTCCACACTGCAAAAACAATCCATTAAAACAAGTCTGACACTTAAGACCATTTTAAAAAAAGAGAAGCTAAATTAATTCTAGAGCTACAATATTTCCATCTTGATTCTGGACATTACTGCTTCATGACCCATATGGAATCATTTTAGAAAGTAACTGACGTAAATGAAGCACACCGGCGAATTTTCAGACTGAATTTGAGATGAAGCAACTTGTTATGAAGGTTATTTTTGCAGTACAAAAACACACCAAATTTAAAAGTTGGTGTGCAAATTAAAAAGTTTCAGACTGTGTTTCTGGCTGTGAGGGATGGGTCTTCTCGGGGCCCTTCCCTGTCCGAGGATGGGTGCGTTTGGTCATTGTCGGGTTGGGCAATGTGCGCTTCTGAGGTGGCCGGAGGCGAGTCTGCGCCGCCATCGCTTGAATTTTCCTGTGACGTCTCAGCCGACGCCCGCTCATCAGGTACCTGGCAACAAGAGGAACAAACAGTGATGGCGGTTTAACAAGAGGCCATTTTGCTTTTGCATCAGATGTTTACAAGAACACCATCTGGCCCAGTTCAGCGCAGTCTTTTATTATTAATTATATTCATATTTCCTAAAAGCTGCCTATTAACCAGGCACAAACTGATCTAGCTGCATGGGAAAACTTGCTAACTAACTAGCCAGGAAAATGAAAAACATCAAGACGCTTGTTTTAACACTATCTCGCTTGCTTCTAATACATTTATCAAAAAGGATACTAGGTAGAGAACAAAGACCAATCCTGACTATACCAAGTTTAATCTAGTCATAGTCAAAATAGTCATGAATGTCTAAATTCATTGGCTGGACTGACCTGCATGAATCTTGAAACATCTGTAGCCTCACTCGTCTCCTCCTTGTACGTTACTTATGGTCTTGGTCACACAATGTTTCCCTTTAGCAAAACCACATATATAAATATATATGATCTCCTTGGGACGATGATGAATATTGACCAACTGGCTACGAAGAGGACCAGCCGGTCTCACATCTCCGAAAACAGGGGAGCAAATATAAAACGGGCCTTATTTTGGTACATTGAGTAAATATGAAGTACGTGAGATTCAAGGTTAATCTAGTGACACAATAATGTTGTGTGAAACAACACGGACTAACAAAAGGCCTTAAGAGCAAAACTAAGGACTCGCGTAGTGGACCAGTGTGAGATGTATACATGCAAGCAGAAAAAAATCTCTCACAAGGAGTTTAAAGATGAAATGATCTCAGTGAGTCCATTAAGTAAAAATATCTCATTTATATTCCTGCTCGCAAAGCTTGGTTAAAAATAGATTCCAGGCACAAAGCAGGGGGACGCTGCTGTTGTCTGTCTGATAATAAGAAGCAGTATAATTAAGAATAAAGTCGTTTTTGTCTATTTTTTTATTTGATGGGACGACTTCTGTCTTTGACATTTATCAGGCTGCGAACAAACCAAAATAAATCTGACCCTGACTTTATTTTAAGTCACTGACTCCTCTGCATTGTGTGTGGAACTATATGTTTTTCCGAACAGCAGAATTTTGTTTGCATTCCATTCACCTTCCTTTGGATTTCAACCCTATTTATAGATTATTAATCTTTTAAATTACTGGTCTATTCATGTGTAAATAGACTCCACCAAGGAGGTGATGGAACTGTCCATTTGTTTGTTTGTCAGCAAGATTACTCAAAAAAAGTTTCCATGAAACTTGGAAGGATGAGACAGAGGCCAAGACAGGACGCATTACATTTAGGTGTGGATCCGGACAAACGGGTCGATCAAGGAATTTAAAATTTATTTCTTTACCACTACAAAACCTGGTGTAGGTGTATTATGACATTTTTTAACTGATTTCTCAAGCAATAACTCAAATCTGGATCTTGCAGATGTGAATGAGGTTTCACAAGGGGGCTGTTGGGCCTTGGTGCAGGTGTGCCCACCAATGAGAGCCATTCTAGTTATTTAAAGGTATCACACAAAAGGAAATTTAAAACTTTAAAATAAATGTATGTTCTCACAGAGCAAGATTATGATACTGAATAAACTGCAATGAATTTTCTAAGAAATGTACAACAGTACGATTTTTACACTTCGGTGGAGGTCACTTGATAAAATGAGTCTCATTGCTGGTATTGAAGTTTTTGAGATTTCTGTAGTCATTCTGAGACGCTGGATAAACGTCCCTGACCTCAGCCAGAAGGGAGGCTGGTGACATCACCGGGGAGTAATTCAGGCACGCAGCTCACCTGACGTCACGATTCATGCGTGGGAGTTTTCACAATCACAGAGAGACGTATGCATGCACGGACACACCCACATACCACACACACACACACACACACACACACACACATGCGGTAGTTTTCCACCGACCTTTGCACGCAACAATGTCTCACCTTCCTTCAGCCGGTGAGGGGAGGAAACGTCAGAGGGTTGAGATTAGTGAGAGATTAGTGAAAAGTAAAGGAACAGTTCCCACACAGTCATACAGCCGACACAACACACGTTACTGTGATATGACATCTATCGTTATTTCTATTCCCAGGGACTACACGCAAGACTCGCACCTTAAAGCATGAACTACAATCTAAAATGTTAAGTCTTATCAACAATTTATTCTGAAAATCTCTTCTGAGTCAGTCAGATCAATCCCAAAGACCCAAACAGCATACTTGAGGAGATTAAAAAAGAGAGAAGAGTAAGAAATCTTTTTGTCATTATTTAAACTGAATATGTTTGGCTGCTGGACTGTTGGACAGAGCATGACATCACACAACGTCATCTTCAGCTCTGAACTTTTTCTGTAATTTGGACTGAAAAAAAACAAAAAAAACAAAAAAAACTAATAATGAAGAAAAGCTTAGTACAATAATCACGTTCTCTTCCTGTTTTAATTGAGCTGCTGGTTCAAGATCCAAAGTTCTGAACATGATGATTGATGACCCCACTGATGACCCCGCTGATGACTCCGCGCGACCTTTAGAGCTGTCAGAGCTGCGACGTCACGTCTGTGTTTGTTTCACGAGACCATAAGTCCAAACTCAAACATATTCAATCCACAGATGTTTCAGGCAGAGAAAAGCAGCAAATCCTCATGTGAGACACTCGAGCCAGAGAATGTTTGATGTGTTTGTATTTTAATCCATTGCCTTTGTTTCTAATTTTAAATTTCTATTTTTAATTTTTACTCTGCTTTTATATTTAATGCAAACCAGTTTGACTACAACTGTCCACTGAAGCATTTTGAATTTTCTTTAAAAAAAAGGAAACTAATAACAGGATATATTATGTGTTTGAACGTAAACATGGAATCCTTTTGATGGCTGCATTGAACATTATTTGAATCGTAGCTTTGTTCACCTGTAGCGGGCCGGCCTCCGGTGGCGGTCCGCCGCTCCTCGTGAGGGTCATCATCTCTTTGATCTGGACGATGGCGAAGGCGATGGTGACCCAGGGGGCTCCGGAGAGCACCCAGGCCGGCCGGGTCACGTCCTCCTGATCCTCCTGGTGCTTGGTCTTCTTGACGGGTAAGGTGGCGGCATGGCGACCCGGGGCGGGGCTGCCGAATTCGTTCTGGCTCTGCACCAGGTCGATGGTGGCGATGGGCACCGGGCTGGAGGGGACTGGGATGTTCTCTGCTAACATCTTGTCCTCTGAGAAAAAAAAACCCCAAAAGGACGTTACAATGGAAAAAAAAAAGTTTTTCAAACTTAAATACCAGATTTTATAAAGTGAAAACTTTATTTGCACAAAGGAAAAACATCGGGTTTCCCCACCTTTCCCCTCAGTCTCTCCGGTCAAACACTGGATGAAGGAGAATATGAGGAGGATGACGAGGGAGGCCATGCCAATTCCTCGGAACGTCGCTGCGGCACCTGCAAAGCAAACAGTGAAACTATAATTGCTACAAGAATTACTGTCAGCATTAGGTGGGACCCCACATTATGATTTGAGCTCCTGTGTGTTAATGTGTTGGCAAAAACCACTGTTGTGTCGTACCAAAGTAATTGACGAACACTCCTCCCACCATGGCTCCACAGCCGCGGCCCAGGCCCAGGTGAAGGCCCTGCAGGATTCCCTGCGCCGACGTCCTCAGTGCAGGCGGGACCGCGGCGCTCAGGTAGGAGATGCACGCGGCCCAGACGGAGGCGTGGGACACACCTGGAGGGACACGCAAGGGGACAGATGTGGGTCACAGCTGGGAGAGGGTGACACCCAGAGCTACTCTCTGTGCTCAAATTTGGAGTTTGACTTAGAGTTAGATGCATTCAACATTCTGTGGCATCTGGAGAGAGCATGCAGGAGGCAAGACATGGCGATAATTCCACGTTGCGTTTTCACATACAGTCCCTCCGCAAAAACGCCCGGACTTCAGTGCATGTCTGCAAGCAGCTTAATTGTTTTACCTGGCTGGCTTTATGTGACATTGAGACTAAAGTTGAGACTCTGAACTAGTTTTCACTTGTTTGTCCTGGGAGTGTTTACCAGTGTTTTCTCAGGGCGGACATCTCAAACATATAGACTCATACAGTAGCTGTAACCAATCATGTCAACACAAACGGCTCACGATCCACTTCCGCTTCTATTATACTATCTTTTCAAGTCAAATTGTGTTTTTGGTTTTCATTTGTCCACTAATAATGTGTATTCAAATGCAGTGTATAACTTGTTCTGGCGTTTCAATTCCCATGTGATTATCAGACTATTTATATTCATAAAATTGATCTTTTGGAAAAATGAAGTTCGGCAGATCTTTACTTATGTCAAACTAGTTAGATTTTTGCATCACTGTGTTGTCTTGATTCTACTAACACAAAGATTGTTTGTGCATGTGGAAAAAAAATAAAAATGTCTTCCTGACATAACTTATAGTGATAATTTATTTTACAGGTCTGACAATTTCCTAAAATTTGACTGCATGCTTTGTTAATTTTTAGTCATCACTTGCTCTGAAATATTGAAAAGTATAAATATTTGAAATTTCTGTGGTTTTGTTCTGTTTGACATGTAAATGAATCTGAATATGTCATCTTAATCTCTGGGAATTCATAACAGGCGCATTCCTCCTTTTTCTGACACGTTATGGACAAAACCTTTAATATGGATCATGATCGTGGCAACTTTAAATAATCATCTTGATCGTGGCAACTTTAAATAATCATCTTATTGTGATTAAGTAGTCTGTGTTCACTTTGAGTTTTCTCCAGGGATTAAATTGATCCTAAACACGCCCCTCTCGATTAATACAAACAGATTATATCTTCCTGTACTCACACCTCCTTCAGCGCGGTCAAACTGAGCTTCAGCTCTTTCACTGCACTGTTTGACTTCATTAACGAGCATCCTGTACAAGCTCAAAGTTCACTTGAGTTCCTTTCTGAGCTTCCTCTTGGTGTCAGGGTTTGAAGTGGGGCTCCTGTTGCTTCCCACCAGCCGTCACATCTAGCCTCACTGCTGTCCGTTAGGCCGCAGGAGGAAAAAGGCCATCTGATAACCGCCCTGTTAAACAAACACGCCCGAGTTTCCGTCCTGTCCCCTGGGTCCTAGCTTTTCATAAAAAAAACATCCCTGCTGACTGAGAAACAAGAGGACGTTACCTTGAAGGACCTCCATGGGCAGCACAGTCCAGGCGTTCTGCAAATAGGAGATGTACAGGTAGCGAGCCGTGTTGCAGGCCAGGCCGATGTACAGCACTCTGTGGGGGGCAGAGACAGAGGAAGAGAAGGAGGAGGTGGAGGGGAAGGGGGAGGGGGACAGGTTGTTAATATACTGAATTACATTGTTTTCTCTAAATCACTGACACTGACAATCAATGACTTTCTTGATGATTTGTATTGTATAAATCAGAAAAAAAGGCCAAACAATTCTGATCTGAAATGTCCAAATTCCAAAGTAATTCCCATGAACTTTTATTTTGCATTATTTGCAATACCAAAAGTAAAAAAAATAGGTGAAATATCAAATAAATGACATTTTGAATTATTCCATTCACAGATTGTGTGTGTGTATAGTTTTCCCGGACTCATTGTTTCTGCTCCGTATCGAGAGGCTGCTCTTTTCTGCCGCTGCCAGTGATTTAAACAAACACACACTTAAACTTTTGAGCATCAGTTCATGAGAGATCAAATGAGGTGAAAACACATGGCAATGAGTTTGGTTGTGAGTCTACAATCAATGAATCGAGTCGTTGATTGGACTCATGATCAATAAAAACGACTGAAGGAGTCCAGGACAAACTGGCTGAAGTTGACGCTGAGAACGGAGCAGACAAACCTGAATCTGAACTTGACACACCTGCAGTCATGTCACTTGTTCAACAGACAGGATCGTTTGAGAAGCACAAACACACATAGACACGCACACACACGGTCAGAAGATACATTAACTGTTTGTAGTTTGAAGTGACAGCTCAGGATGTCTCACTGAAAACATGAATCATTTTAAAATATACAACAGCTTATTTACCGCCATCATTTAGTCTCTCAGCTCGTGTTGGCTGCTCTGACAAGTTGTCTTCACAGACAGACAGACATACAGACGGACACACAGACAGTCGCGACATGGCCCTGCACATTTAGGCGACCGATACCTTGGTGCGGCTAGTTGTACCTGTGTTTTGGAGATTTTGGACTGACAGTGTTTCATTGAGCGGAAACAATGTGTCCGATTTTCACAAATACTCATTTACATTTTGGCGGATTTTGGCAAATTTGTGACAAGACCTTGGCAAAGGATATTTCATGTTTTATCCACAGCAGAACCAATGAGGGCTGAGTGCCTCACTTGTCTGCTGCTTTGCACCTTTGTTTCCACTTTGTTTACTTGCAAAACCCGAGTGTGTGACCCTCAGGGCACAGCAATGTGTGCGCTAGGTTGTGGGCTGTGGTGAACCTGGCTAAACCCTCATAAAAGAGGAAAAACACGACTGGAGATAATGAATGCCTGATTGCATGTTAAAAAAAAAAATGCTGAAGACGACACAATGAGATGACATCATCAGAAGAACTCAAGTCATAGCATGGTTGAAAACAGGACGGCAATATGACGTGTTTTTTTTTGTCTCTGCAGTCAAAGTTTCATTGGCTCCTTTTGAACGTTATGAATAATTTTTTATAATTCAACAATTGTGAATAAAAACAGGAGGTTGGAAACATAATTTATGATACCACCCCTGTCTGAAGTCTCTATGCTGCACATGCACACACACAATAAGCTGATCAGAAACCTAGTAAAGTTAATGCACGGTTAATAAACTGCATTGAGTTGCACAGATCAGGTTTTTCTAATCCCCTGCCCCCCCCCCTGACAGGGTCGCAGAGCGGGACTGTTAACCTGCAGCCTGCTCTTGTTCAGAATTTCCAGTAAACAGGAAATGTGTTCGTCGCACATACTCACACGCTGATGACTCTACGACGTGAAGAAGATACAGTGTGAGATTAACCTCAGTGAACTGTGAGCTTCAACAGTTTCAGTGTCTAACGGTAAGTGCTGCAGCTTCATTCAAATACTCTGTGAGTCAGTGATTAGAATTACCAGCAGGGCGCGTGATGCAGGGAAGCGTTGCTTTTTAAATCTTTTGACAAACTCCGCGTCCTCTCCCTTCAACTTCCCCCTCAAGAGTTGTTTCAGACTCAACAGCAGCAACGTATTGTGTGCCCGGCGCTGATGTTCGGCCCAGAGCTGCCCGTCATCTAACACCACGCTCTCAAATGTCCCTGCTGTCTGCGAGGTCCGGCCCCGACATTCACTCCGACAGTAAAGCCTTAGCATCAATGACGCCATTGTCCGCCGCCGGGTCACTGCAGAGGAGGTTCAATTGTTCAACTGGCAGCAGTTGATGACCACAGACTTATTTCTGTGGTGAATGAACACTATATGTATATGCCATGTTAGGCTGGCGTCATATAAAGCTGCAGCAGGAAAGAAAAATCCTCAGAGTCAGCTGTGCTAACATCCTCATACATGTTTGTGTGTGATATGATAGGAAACAAACCAAGCTGTGCGTATGTGGCGATGTCTCACCTGACATGTCCGACCAGCTCGATGAACTTGTGGCTGGTGAAATAGGCGGCGAGCTCGGAGACGTGGCTCAGGACGGAGCAGACGCCAAACAGCGTGGTCGTGCCCTTCAGGTCCTCCAGGTGCCAGTAGAGGAAGGTGAAGACAAAGCCGTAACCGAAGCCCATGAACCATGCGACGAACAGCACGGAGCTGTAGCGCACGCTGCAGAGGAGCCGCAGGAGGTCGCTGTAGTGGAACTCCTGGGCGACGTCGGACTCCGCCGTCTGCTCCACCACGCCCTCTGAGAGCTCCTGCTGGTAGTCGCCGCCTTTCTCGAAGTAGAACTGAGTGGCGACGAGAAACGCCAGGCCCATGAGCACGCCGAAGACGATGAAGGCGATCTGGTAGTTGTGCAGTCGGAAGTCGGGCAAGATGCAGCCAAGGCCGTCGATCACGACCGTGACGTGCGTGTGGTCAATCCAGATGCCCACCAGCAGCATGGCCAGGCCCCAGCCCAGCGAGCCCCACATCCGCTGCAGGCCGTAGCGGTCGCGGGCTTTGCCGAGGTACTGGAGGGTGACGGTGTCCACGATGGTGACGGCCGGGGCGCTGAAGAACTCGCCCACGATGATGACGAGCAGGATGAGCAGAAAGATCTTCTCCACCTGGTCCTGGTTGTAGACGATCTGGTACTTCTTGGCGCTGGTCGCAGCAGCAGCAGTGGTGGTCATGGTGGTGGTGGGCAGGGTGGTATTTGGTGTGAGCTGGGTGATGTTAGCCTGCCGGAAGGGTGGCGACGTCGCGTTGGAGTCGCCGCTTCGTTTGGCCCTGTGGAGCACGCTGATGTCCAGGAGTTCAGGAAGCCCAGGGAAGTCTAGAAAGCTTCGGCGACGCCGGGTGTGGTTGGTGGAATTGCCTTGATGTGTGGCGTTACTGGGAGAGAATGTTGTCATCGCAGGCGGCGTCACCGGAGCGGCGTCCGTTGCCACGCATTTCACCTCAGCCGGTTTGACAAAGCCGATGCCGCAGTTGAACATCAACCAGCAGAGCACGGAGAACAGCAGTAAGGCCTTGCCCTTCTTGAAGCGGTCAGCCACCACGCCCCAGAACGGGGCGCTGCAGAACTCGATGAAATATCGGATGCCGACGAGCAGCCCGCTGCGGCCGGCCGACATGCCCAGCTGCTTGTAGTACACGGCAAGCAGAGGGTGCAGCGAGCCGTAGGCGGCATAGAAGAAGAAGTAGAAGACCTTGGAGACAAGCAGGTGGCTGTTGACGCGCAGGCACATCCTCTCGCAGCAACCTATGGTGTCGGGCTGCGGGGGGGCCATCTCGTCCGCGGCGGGCACGGGCGTGTCGCCGGCATCCGCCTGCTGCTCCGCGGAGAGGGTGTTGAACGACTCCGCCAACACATACTTCCTCTTCTGCTCCTCCTCATCGTCCGTCAGGATGGCAATCTTGTCATCGGCTGGCATATCTGGACGAATAAGAAAATGAGGGTTGAGCGGATGCAGACGGAGAGATGGCACGAAGCAAGCAATAAGCAAATGATAATGAAATGACCCTTCAGTCTGGAAACCAACTTGTATAATGTTAGAAAAGTAGTGCTGAATATGTTTAGAAAGAAATCCTCTGCAGGAAAACACGAATACCTCTCCAAGTCTGACATTAATCATGAAACCAATAATTTTATAAACTGATATTTCTACAGATTATCATTTACTGAGCTCTAAATATTGCACGCAGCCATTTTTGTTCAGAAGAGTGATTAACAGGTTCCCGTTGTCATCTTATCGATTTAATAACTGATGCATATGAATTATTAAATCTACGATCCACTGTTGATACTGATAGTAGACACAACCACATCTTATAATCATTAGATTGATCAATAGAAACTCTCAATATTATATTGGCATTTTATAGCTGTTTTGAGTCGTTATAATAAAGTTTGATTGCTTCCTCTGTGTTAGCGAGTGAGTGAGTGAGTGAGTGTGTGTGGTGTGTGTGTGTGGTGTGTGTGTGTGTGTGTGTGTGTGTGTGTGTGTGTGTATGTGTGTGTGTGTGACCCTGGGTGGGACTCTTCGAGGGTCGTGGAAAAGTACCCAGAGCTCCATTTTGATACCCTGCCCCTTATGGCATGAGGTCATGGAACCCGATCATTTTCGGTCAGGGCAGCAGGAGGTCCCCCGGACCCCGCTTCAGAAACCGTCTGTCAGTCACTCACTGACGCGCCTATGCGGAAGTACTTCACATCTCTGAATGGAGCAGCTGTTCGCTATCGACGTATATAACAAGCCAAACTCCGCGCATTTAAAGGTGAATGTAAGGAAATGAGCTCAAATGTGGCTGCTAGTCAAAATAAACCGGTGAAACTGAACAGAGGAGTTGTGGTTTTCTTCCATGTGGCCTCAATTAAACTTACACATAATAATAATAATTTAAAAAAAACACTCAACGTCAAATGAAAACACGACATTTAAAGACGAAGCGTATCAATTGACTCACCTGCTCAGGTCAACGCTCCCATCAAACTGTGACTGCGCAGTTTCTCCTGAATTTCTCTCTTCGTTCGCACATTGTTGTTTTTTTCACTCAAAACCCTCTCATAATAATATATTTTATCAAGTAGATAACGGTCGCGTTAGACAGATGAACATAAACAGTTCATGTTTTTTAATTTTATAAGTAGGAATTTAAAGAGTTTCACCAGCTCCTGGTCCCTTTGTATTGAGAACAACAGAGGCTCGTTGAACCGGAGATCCCACCTGTCCTGAGACTGACATCAGCCGATAGCTCATCTTCCGCTCACAGACTTCAAAATAAAAGTCTGCCATATTATATCAGCCGTTATTATATAGTGTTATATTGTATTGTATCGATTAGCGGCCATGGACAAGAAACAAATGGGATAATTCCTCAGCTGACATCAATATTTAAAAATGACACAACAAAAATGTTTTGTTTTTTTTAACACGAGAGCTTAAATAAACCACTGTATGTATCATTCTCTTTCAAACAAAGTATGCACTTCAATCTCTTGTGTATGTAGACTCATTTATTACAGACGTGGAGGTGATCAAGTTTCAATTAAAAAATAGAGAAAATAAATAAAAGTTAATTATGTTAATGGCTATTTTGGTTTTGGACTTTTGTTAAGATACGACATTTTCTCGTGTAGTGTCTTTTTGTCCATATATGGAATAAGAGGGGAATATGGGCTTACTTCTCTTCCTTTGGAATGTTATGCAAGGGGTCTTTCAAGGACCCTTACCACTCCTTTACTTGGCCTTGAAAGTTACACGTCTCACATAGCATAACTTGATTCGACACTCTCCAAGCTCTGCAGGGCTTGAATCGATGCTGGTCTTTTTGTAATAAACCTTTATATACAATCAAGACGGTGTCGGCGGACTTCTCTTCAATACATCTTCACATCATCGCTACTTAGTATACAACACTCGGCTCATTTGACTCAATTTAGTTAATCACACAACCATAACACCAATTATCATGAAATAAATTGTATAACAATTACATATTCATTCGAGCCCTGTATTTTTGTTTTTGTTTTGTAGGTTAATGCTGCCATGCTTTTATTTTGTCGACATCCGGTTAGGTATTCAGTGGTAAAGCCAGCCACATGGACTCTGGGCGACTCCGTCTAAAAATCTCCAGTGTGTCAATTAAAGGGGAAACTCACATTGATCCCAGTGAAAACGTTCATAAACACTCCACTTATTCATTTCAAACAGACACAGGTTGAGTGTTAAAAAAATAATATAAATCACCATAAAGAAAATAAAACCTTGAGATATCCGAAGACGTTTCCCTACAGTGATATGACAGGGCTAATATAATAATGTGTAAGACTGCATGACAACTACTATCATGATTTACTTTACGAATTAATTCCAAATAATGTTTTGACAATGGAACTTCCTGGAAAGCATCATAAAGATATTTGACCAGGACATAAACCCCGCCCGTCTGGTGCATCACGAAAACTAAATCAAATGTCATAAAAGAAATGATCAGTGCAGGAAAGTGTTCTCTCCACCAGGAGGCACTGCAGACTTATTTGTAAAACAGCAGATGTGTTTTCTGTCACAAACAAACACAACATACACTTAAATGTCCAAATTAATGTTGTTTTTTTCCCAAACTCAGAGTCACATCAGGGACATTAACAACAAACGACCACAGCTTTAACTTGATCGCAACCATTTACATAAAAACTAATATTTGTCATTCCAAAAGTTTCATGAGAAAAATGCTGACAAAACAACACTAACAAAAAGGAGAGGAAAACAGTGAACTGTGACACGACGACCCGCCTCAGTAGTCCGACTCATCCGACAGCTCTCCCTGCTGTGTCCAGTGCTTGCCCCTCTTCTTCTTCTTCCTCTTCCTCTCGCCCATCAGCATGGCGGCCAGCAAGGTGATCACCACTGTGACGGTGATGACGAGCACTGTGACCGTCTCGGCGATGCACAGCTCCGCGTCCACGTCCATCAGCCGGTGGTCCTCGAGGACGGGCGGCGCCTTGCACGTCAGGTTGTGGTAGTCATCCAGGAAGAGCCGCTGGATGCTGCGTAGCTTCCGGAAGAGCCTCTGCATGTCGCACTCGCAGTTCCAGGGGTTCCCCTCCAGCAGGATGTGGGTGCTGTAGGTGTGGACGCTCTGGAACGTCTTGAAGTTGAGCGTGGACAGCTCGTTGCCGGCCAGGTCGAGCAGAGTCATGCTGACCAGCGGCTTGAACACGGACTCCTCCATCTCGCCGATGCGGTTCCTGGCCAGGTTGAGGACCTCCAGCGAGCGCAGCATGGAGAAGACGCCGCTCCGCAGGGACGCGAGCCGGTTGTCCTCCAGGTGGAGCTGCCGCAGCGCGCTCATGGAGGAGAACGACCTCACCTGGATGGCGTGGATGGCGTTGCCCGTCAGGTTCAGCCTCTGGAGGCCGTCCAGATGCAGGAAGCTTTGGCCGTCCAGCTTGGCCAGGCGGTTGTGGGCGAGCCGCAGCTCCCGCAGCGACGCCAGGCCGGCGGAGAAGCCCTCGGTCAGGGCGGCGATGCGGTTCCAGCTCAGGTCCAGCTTCTGCAGGAACTCCAGGCGCGAGAAGCCGCCGTCCGCCACCGCGCTGATGCTGTTGTTCTGCAGCAGGAGGACGCGCAGTCTGCGGCTCTCGCCGAAGGAGCGCGCGGGGACGGCGGAGATGTGGTTGTCGGACAGGTCGAGGAGCTCCGTGCCGGCGGCCACTCGGCGGGGCAGCTGCGTGAAGCGTGCCCGGGAGCAGATGGCGAACTTGAGGTCGCCGCTGCAGTCGCAGCCCAGCTCGCACCGGCCGCCGCGCGTCCTGCAAGACGCCTCCGCCGCCACGAGCAGGAGGAGCACGAGCTGCTCCATGACTCCGACGGCTGTTCCTGAGGGAAAAAAAGCCAGAGAGCGGCGTTGCATCTTGTCCGACAGCAGCGAAATATGCCTGCACCTCAATGATTTGATTATTTCACAACTTGATGAGGCGCTTTCAAAGGTGCAGATCCAAAGAAAGTTTAGGGGGTAACTTTTGGGGTAATGTCTTCAGGGCCCAACTCTCCACTTGGATACTTTCTGAAGTTAAATTATATCGTCTCAAAAAGGTTCAATGTGGAATACTAACAGCATTTCTCTTCTATGACTTCTTGGCACTTCTACAATGTCTAGTCACGACCAAATGTCGCAGGGCGTTTTTGTTGGTTTTAGGTTTTAATAGGGCTGAAGAGCAATCCAGTGATTAACTATAAAAAACAAAACAAACAAAAAAAGACTAAAGAACAGAGAAGCATGAGGAAAAAACAACTAAATAAAACCTGCACTCACGACACATTTAGAGAAGCATTTCACACAAACAGCTCTGTTGAACAACACAACGTCCAAAACGTAAACCGTCTGATACTCCCGAGCGGCCTCATCCCTTGTTTTAACGTGTCATGTTTGTTTTTTCTTTTCTTTCCCCTCTTACCAATAGCTGTCTCCTCCTGCGTCTGCTCACCTGCCGACAGTCGTCACTGCGCAGCCTGGCAGCAGGTGGGGGGGGGGGGGGGGGGGCAGGACGTCGAAGACAGAGTGATGGAAAGAGACACAGAGGAGGGAGGAGAGGGGAGGGGGGAGGGGGAGGGGGGGGCAGGACGTCGAAGACAGAGTGATGGAAAGAGACACAGAGGAGGGAGGAGAGGGGAGAGGGAGGGAGGGGGGGGCAGGACGTCGAAGACAGAGTGATGGAAAGAGACACAGAGGAGGGAGGAGAGAGGAGAGGGAGGGAGGGGGGGGGGGGCAGGACGTCGAAGACAGAGTGATGGAAAGAGACACAGAGGAGGGAGGAGGAGGGGGGGGCTCGTCAATTATTCACCACGCAGCACAGCACCGTGTTGTGCTGCGGGGGGGGGCAGCTTTGAGAGAGATTTGGTGCCAAACTGGGCCACAGAGCTGAGAATTAGAAGGTCGCGACAGATTTGATTGATTGCAGGCAGGCAGTGGTAAGCTGAGAAGTTTCCCCCCCAGGTTTATTTATAGATATTCATATTTAATCTCCACTCCAAGTTTTTTTTTTGTTTTTTTTCCTGTGTTACATTATCATGACCAGGATTAGTATTATGTGGCATGAAAGGGTTGAATTCGAAGAAAAATTGTGTCATTCCATTATTGTCATGTGTGTATGCACAACATACTTTCTTTTATTTACTCCAACACCATAGACGATAAAAAAGTCAAATTAAAAGCAATTTGTCACGGTGCTCTGTTTAAGATACAAAAAGATGATTATTCCCATACAACTTGATATTATTCATATAAGTATACTCTATGTTATCACACATTTTTCTATAGCATTATTAAATAGACTAACATACATTTATAAATACATTACGTGTTATTGAGAATTGTTTGCGGGGGCTATGTTTTTAATATTAATAGTTATGTTTGTGATAGTTACCATGGTATCATTTTAATTAATTACATTTTTAAAGTCTGTACTCGAACAACATACTGACAATTTCTACATTATTTTCTTTTCTGTGTTTTCTTATATTGAGTTTGATCCAAAATGTCTTGTAGGAATTTTTTTTAATTTTTTTTTAAAGAAAAGGTAAAAAAATTAAGCTACATTTTGAAAAACAGGGCTTTACTCGACCACGGTGGCTTGTAAGACGCACAGCGGTTCCTACATCTGACAGCCTGACAAGCAACCAGTAAGAGGTCAAAGGTCAGGGCCTGCTCTTGTAGGGTGACTGGTGATTTTCTAGTGATTATGTTGGATTAAGAGCCGGAAGGATAGATATTCAAACGTATCAAAACACAGATGAGTAAGAGAGGAGAAAACGGGAAAAATATTATATTGAAACTTAGGAACGGGTGTAATTCTCAGTCAAGTCTATCAAGAAGTGAACCGCAGCCCAGATGTGCCATTATCTATTCTCATCCGTAGGATGAGGCAGGGATGCATTGGACGGACCATGAGCGGACCTGTGGGCGCAGAGGGAAAGATTACGCTAATGCCGTCCAAATCCGCGGCGCAGATAAACCACTCTGCGTCCGCCGCCATCGATTAATTGAGGACCCGGAGCTCGTAGCCCAGGTTGTTCTGTGAATCTGTGAGTCAAATATTTCAGGGCCAGGTTATTTTATTTATCTATTAGCCTGGTGTTTAGTTCTGCACTTCTCAGAGATCACCCGTCAGTGGGACCAGCAGGGCCGTGGCCTCCTCCTCGTCTTCGTCTCTGTGGGAGTTTTTTTCTGATGAGTTGGTCTCAGACGCCTTTTTCCTTTTTCCTGTTCAGTCGATAGAGACAAATAAACACCGCTATTTACTCGTCTTTCGTCCATCACAACCTGACACCACTGACTTTTTGTGCATTACAGAACAGTTTTGTCGGTGCAGACAGCGCTGCCGGTGATGGTACAGTAGCCCTTCCTCTCACAGATATTGGGTGACGGCAGGGATCCAGTTTCACAGCGGCCCCTTTTTCGACTTGACCCCGATAATTGTGCAGAACAAGAGCAGCAGCTGGAAACGACTTCAGTTACATTCCCCACTGTACTGTACACTTTACATGATTATTGCAGGAGTTTCCACTGTGAACAGGATCCAGTGTTAGGTAAAAAGAAAAAAAAGCTTCAACATCCTCATAATGTTGACTTTCCAGAATAAGGAAGCAGACGTGTTTGCCTGACACTTATTCTTCTCGTACTCTTACACTTCTACTCACAGTTACACTAACTACTCGACTTGTTGTGTCACCTCTACGTCTTTTGGCCCTCATACAGTAGCATCTGCAGGTGGTTGGTCCATGACGCAGATGTGTCCAGCTGAGGGCGGGGGGTGTGTGTGTGTGTCCCCTCCGCCCCCCGTCAGGCTATCAGAGAGCAGGGGGATTACAGTAAGACAGAGACCCTGACAGTGAAGCACATGAAAGCTGCTCCGGTCTCAACGAAGACGCTAATCGTTAATCCCCTGTGGATGAGGATTACATCCATGTTCTGCTGCTGCTGCTGAGGAGAACATTAAAGTCCAGATCACTTTGCCTCTTTTATTGATTTCCTTGGTGTTTTCCTTTCATATTCCCTGTCACATTTCTGACTTTCTGCATTTGGAATTTTTATTCTTGTGTTTCAGATAGATTTACACTGACTGAGATCATCGGTACTTAACATTAGATTGACTCATTTGGCAGATATGTTTTCCCAAAGCAATTCACAATAAGGGTGATGCACATTGTTTTTTATTAAATGACCATTCGTCGTCTCTTCATGCAGCAACCTTCAGTTATACATTGATAAACTCGAATATCCGCATACAACTACACTATAGTGTGCTTATAAAATTGTATATCCTGCTTTTAAAGTCAATTGTAACACATTCCCTCAAAACAAAAACAAAAACAACTATGCACTTACATGTAAAACTTGAATTTTAAAAAAGTGTCTTATTTTTTTTAAATCAAAACGAGTTAGTATGTGGTTTGCAATCCTTTTTGTCTTTATCTATTAATGTGATGTTCATGCTGATATCCCCCGATTTCATATATGAGTATGTCTCACCATTCAGAGCGCAGTGAGCGGCAGTGAGCAGGTGATGGTGAGGCGTCATCCGTCAGGTGCATTCAGCATCTCCAACTGTAGTTTCTACTGTCGGCCAGCAGGGGGCGAAACAGGCCTGTTTGGAAAGAGAAGAGGACCAAGGTTAGCTCAAGAACAGTAGGTGGAAGTACTGCTATAATGTAGAAGTATCATTTATTTATTCATTAACATTGCATTTTAAAACACGTTAAAACTGTATTTTATTAACAGTTATATTACTGTCTTAAATGCCCTTTTAAACTTCAAACTTGCTTTTGTCTTTTAAATTCAGTGATTCTAGTCTGTATTTAGTAGCAGTACTGAAGTAGTACTATCAAAATGAAAAGGATTTAATAATCTAAAACAGAAATAACACTCCTGGAAAGTGTAAGAGGCTTTTTGAACACAGAAGACCAATAGATGGGTTAGAAATATCAACGACGGCTAAATGTAAGCTCAATAAATTGTAAACCTCTGTGATTATAATCTTACAGACTTCAGTTGATAGCTAGTCAAATATGTCTTAGGTAGTTCACGCAGTATTCGGACCCGGCTTAGGAAAAAAAAATAGAAGAGTGTGACTTTATTCTCGAAATTGGAAAGGAATACATCTTCCTCCTTGAATTGTTTTCCTATGCCTGGTCTTAAAACTCTTCGTACGTTTTATTTGGAGTAATCTGGACTAAGAAATTATGGCCATGGCTTTGCTAATAAGTGAGAACATTCACATTCCCTGAGAGAACAGAGAGCAGGACGACTGGCAGCACCGCGAGCCGCCAGTCGTCCTGCTCTCTGTTACTCGCACCTCGGCCCAATAAAGTCAGTTCTTATTTCATTACAGTTGACATGAAGCGTCTTTACAGAGCAGCGCCGTTATTGTAGTAAACTGTGTGGGTTTTTAAAAGCAGACCTGTCGGTGTGTGTGTGTGTGTGTGTAAGTGTGTGTGTGTGTGTGTGTGTAAACTCGGGCACGGTACGTGTGAATGTGTGCGTTGCACTGTGTTAAGAGGTGCTGATGAGTGCGACAGCGCAACGGCTTGTCCTCGCCCCCTCCCCAGATCCAACGTGGCATCTCGGACTCGCTGACTGTAAGACACTCGGCGAGGTCCCAGAGGTCACGGGAACAAAGAGAGGGACGGCGGGAACAAGATTGTCCCTGTCAGGACCTGATCATTTCATTAACACCATTATTAACAACCAGACTGTTACGGGACAGCATATATTTCTGAATATGTATTTCTACAAAATAAGTTACTTCAAAGTAACTTTTTACATGCATTCAAAAATAGGTGAAAGGTCCCTTGAATTGACTTTACTATATTTTATTGTCATACTATAAAAATTGCAATATAGATGTTTTTACCCAAACTTTTTTTCTTAGTGCAATAATCAATATAAACATTATGAATCAAAATGATCAAATATTCTTAATTTTTCTCTAAATGCATTTATGATGCGTTTACTTAAGAATATGTTTTACTTAGTTTAAACAGCATTTCAATCAGCATTTCAATCGTTTGTCAATTTGTATGAAAACTAATGTATCAATTCTAATGAAACAGTTAAACATGTACCAAGTTTAAAAAAAAGGTTGAAAGTTTAAAAATGTAAGTAAGACACAAAGGAGATAAAATAGAAAAAACAACAAATTAAATAAAACAGCAATACAATAATGCATGTGGAAGAAGATGAATATTAAAAAGAAGAAATGCTTCAAGCAAGAAAGAATCAGATTCCACCATATGAGACATCTAATTCAGGCAATTGGTTTCAATATAAATATTTTGTTAAATGTACAAATCAAATCTTAAAACCAGAATGTAAATCACATCTAAACTCTTAAGTCCTGACTTCCAGTCCACCACAGTACGAAGTCTCTGCTCCAGACTCCTGACTGAGTGTGAAACCCATTCCTCTGAATAAACATCATCACTGCTGTCTTTATCATCATCGTCACCCTCACTGGGAGTGTTAGTGCTGTCATCTCCATCATCACCATCATCAACATCAGCATCATAGTTATCATTTTATCTTATATTTAACAAATGATAACCTCAAATTAAGAAACACAAACAAACAAAAAAGTCTTGCAGATTTTTGTAGAAATAGAAATCCTGTTAGGAAATATTCAGGCCTTAATTGCCTCAAGGGGGAAGACTCAGAGGAGCCGGGTAGTACTGCAGCTACCGCTATCACTACTGCAAGATCTACTGCTGGTATGAACTCCTGCTACGAGTTGTAGTAGAGTTACTTCTACACGTACTGCAGGAACTACCACTACGGGTACTACAGTTACATCATGAAGATGGCGGTAAGACTACTTAAAGTACTACTACTACTACTGGTATTACTATTGCTCTGTGAACTTTCACACTCTGATGGACGTGAAACCTGTCGTCTGCAGGGTTTAAGTATTTCCTGTGTGACCTTTGACCTCCGTGTGTGTGTGTGTGTGTGTGTGTGTGTGCAAAATAGAGCTTCCAAAGCCACAGTCGATAAAGAAAACACCTCCAGGGAAACTGGGAAAAGAAGGGTGTCTGTGTGTGTTTTGGTTGAGTGTGTATTCCAACTCAGTCACTCAGTCACACACACACACACACACACACACACACACACACACACACACACGCACACACACACAGAAAGTCTCCAGCGGTCTCTGGTTGTCAGTGTGGATCCATCAGACCAACAGGGGGGAGGCCGTGACCTCCAAACCAACACCACTCACTTCTCCACCTCCGCCTCCTCCATCTCCTCTGTCCTCTCCGTTCTTCCCTTCCTTTACGTCTCGATCTTTTCCTCCTCCCTTCCTCTCCCGTCTTCCTCTTAATCATCCATCTCCTCTTACATTCGTTCTCTTCTCAGAGTAGAGGAAAAGGTCAGCGAGGTTCTGATTCATGTACAAATATTTATACGAGCACAACCGGAGGAGGAAGCGTAAACATTTTTTAAAAAAGTGGTGGAAACACTGGTACTGCGACTGCAACAGCCTCTGTACTGCCACTGCTGCACTGACACTCTGCTGCCACTACTCTACTAAATCTATTACTGTATTTCTACAACTGCTAAGAAAGGCACTTCTGCTATTAATGCAACTAAAAGCCCCTTGTGAGCAGTGCTGTCTCATGTACTACAGCTCAACTAGTATCTAGTACAAAAACCACAACTGCTTTTTCCTTCTCTTCATCATTACTCCCTCGATTTTTCCTCTTCCTCCTCTCCTTGAACCCCCTGATAGTTTTTTTTTCAGTATCTAGGTCAAGGTTATTTTTACACACACACACACGCACACACACATACAAACAGGATTTTTGGTGGCTCAGTGTGCGATAGCCCCTTGAGATGTCAGAGCTTTTAGGTCAGGCAGATGTGTGAGCTAAAAACCAGCAACAGGACAACAAAAAAATATTTATCTTTATCATTATTATTCATCATATACATCATCTCGTCAAAGTTGACACATCAACCAACCAGAAGTTAATAGATATTCTATTAATAATTAAAATATTATGTTTCAAGAGTGTGTTCACCTGATGGTCCCATGAAGGATTCAGCCAAAGGCTTCAGTTGTTAGGGAAAAGATAGGCTCTGTGAAATGCTGCTTTCTGATTGACTGGCAGGTGTCTGTTCAAATTGTTACAAAGAGATCAGGGCACCTTTTTCTTATCATTTCTTATTATCTTTTTTTTACAACTAAAAAAAAGATGAAAAAGAATTAAATTTGAATACGTTTGTTTGGAAAAGTCAATCAGACGAGCAGGAAGTGAAGTGAATCGGCAGAACATATGATTGTCGTCTGTAGTTGTGGCATTAATATATGATGACATATCCGCCCACTTCGTCTGCTGGGGTTGACAAAACAAATGCGCTGATCCAACCTGTTTTGCCATATTGACATGGGAGTGGTGTGTGTTTGTGTGAGATTGAATGTGGGGGTGAAAGGTCAAACCGTGCGGGTGAATGTGCTCAGTGAAGTGTCACGGCTGAAGATGCAGAGGAACATTTTTCTGTCAAACAAAATCAGAACAGAGAGTAAACACGTGTTTACAGTGTATACCATCAATATGTTGTACTGTATGTTTTATATATATTTAAAAAACATATCTGCAACCATAAAGGCTAATGCCAAGGCTCATATCTGCAGATATTATCTGCCAAGTGATATATGGGTCGAGTTCTAGTAAACA
This sequence comes from Scophthalmus maximus, assembly GCF_022379125.1. Lineage (NCBI taxonomy): Eukaryota > Metazoa > Chordata > Actinopteri > Pleuronectiformes > Scophthalmidae > Scophthalmus > Scophthalmus maximus. The sequence continues at coordinate 22,114,735 of NC_061515.1, read as the reverse complement.
TCAGAGACGTACTGTACTTACAGGAGGGACTGAGTCCTGTCACCAGGTCAGTTCATATTATACTGTTAATATGTGCTCACTACCATTTTGATCACTTGAATTTTTATGACACGTGTAACCCACGTGAGTCCTCCGGAAGATGTTAACGTAATGTTCATGATGTTTATCTGAAGCCTCACAGTTTGGCGAGTGTTTCATGGAGCCGTCAGTCAAACCTCTGGTCCCACACAAAAACTCTCATCAGAGGTTTGACCCGAGCGTCACGCTGAGGTCGAAGCCTGCAGGCTGCTCCCTGTAAAGGTCAGGACATTCAATCGCAGCGTCCCGCAGATGCACACGCACACACACACACACACACTCACACGTCCTCTGGAGGTTTTGTGACCTTTTAGCTCGCTGTGAGTCGACTTCGACCACCTGCAACTTCTGAACTTCGATTTTAGGAAACAGACGAAAACTCTTGAGCTAACACTGTCCAGCTATCAGGGAGGATTTGATCCATTTCGACAGACCATCCATTGGAAAATAGAGTAGTTAGGGTCTCTGATTTTTCAGCTGCAAAATATATGGAAGCCAATTAAATACTGACGCCTGTACGTCCAGCTGAGAAAAGACATTTTCTACAAAAACGACACTCCTCAGAGTGACGTGTTGCCAGAGTTGTCTGGATCCTGTGGAACTTATTTCCCTCACATTTAAAATTAGTCCTAAAATGCACCATTTATGCAGTTTAAATAATTCTGGCTCGGGTATGTAAGTGATCCACTGAGTCCTCAACATCAATTTATTGGGATTCAAATCAAGTAAAAAGCTACTTTACAACAAACAAATGTGAATTTACATTTATATTTATATTAGTGAGTAAGATATGAAGCTTTCTTATTGTATCGGCATAACCTTCCTTTTTTGGGTCAACATAAACATTTGATGAATGGTTATAACATACTGATGTAGCTGTCATAGGAGGCGTTTGAATTGGTAAAATTCTTTGTTTTAATGAGTGAATATGATGCGTCTTTAATCAGAGTTGTGTGTGTGTGAGTGTGTGTGAGCAGCCTGCTGGGAGTCAGAGCTCAGATCTGGGTTACCGTGACAGCAGGGGGGGGGTGGAGGTGGAGGTTGTGTGGGGGTGTTTGCTGCCTAAAAGCCTCCCCTGCCTGTTAACAGCGGCCATTAGCTCTCTGATTAAACCTTGATGGCAGCTTACACTGCGCTGTGGTCGGCTGTCGGGACATTTCTGTGTCACCCAGCGGCAGAGACAATACGGTGGCGATAAATTAAAGAAAATCCGGAGGTTTATCGTCAGGGCGTGGTCACACCATAGTCAACACAAAATACTGAATGTGAGCAGACCAAAGCGCCCTTTTTATCTGTTTCAAACCTCAAATGTTATTGTCAATCTTGAATTCCTGTCCAATTTCATTATTTCAAGTTTGCTTATTCATGTTTTATTGTCGGTTTTATTGTCTCTTTTATTGTTAAGTGCTACCACAAATAAAGCTCATGTTCATTATTCATTGTTGCCTCTCACAGAGCTTTTCCCCTCACTAAGATGTGAGTGTTTGTGTTTTACCTTGATGCAGGAGGAAGTGCAGAAGTATCTGCCTGTCGGGGTGGAGGTAATGCACATCGACAGCCCGACGGGTGGAGACGGGGTGTGGGCAGAGACAGAGAGAGATCAGTTTTTCCTGCTGCAGCTCTGCATATGGACCAATAGAGAGAAGAAAAAAGAGGGGAGGGGGGAAAAAATCAATCTGTCAGCGATCAATCAGAGCTTCAGTGGCTCTGATCAGTGATTAATATCGAGGTAAAAATTCACATTTAGTTGTAGATTGTTGTGATTTCAAAATATCAGAATTCACTTCTTGATCTTTTAATAGACAAATTAAAGGATTTCATATGACTTAGCAAAAGCAAAAACCTAAACAGCTATTTGTCGAGTTACAAAATTAGATCAATCAGAGCTTCAGTGGCTCTGATCATTGATTAATATCGAGGTGAAAATTCACATTAAGTTGTAGATTGTTGTGATTTCAAAATATCAGAATTCACTTCTTGATCTTTTAATAGACAAATTAAAGAATTTCATATGACTTAGCAAAAGCAAAAACCTAAACAGCTATTTGTCGAGTTACAAAATTAGTGAAAGGCATTATTGGAAAGGGAGGATGAATTAGACAGAATTATAACAAGACAGCAAATCACAGAAAACACCATAATACTTAGCGGCAACATCAGAATTACTACTTTAACTTGTCGTTTAAAAAACAGCTAACTTACTGTATATATGATGCATAGAATAAAAAAAAAAAGACAAGCTCTCAGGTTTTCACAAAATTACATTTCTATGCATCATATTTAAGTTAGAGGGTGTCGTCCTGAGCGGTTCGAAAACAGGTCAGCAGCTCGGCACTCGCCAGCAGAAACAGCACCGTGTCCGCATTTTTCCATCAGGGAAAATAAGGCCTGAGTGGTTATAGATGGCCACTAAATATTTCATATCTTTTTTTTCAATGCAGCAAGAGCGCCACACAACCACACCGGCTCCTGATCAGGTGTGTTAAATATCGGACACACAGGACGCTTACGGCGAATGCAGCACAGACACGGTGTGTCAGTGTGTCAGTGTTCAGCAGTCAACATGGGTCTGATTAAAAACATGTTGACAAAGGATAAGTTTTGACCAATTTGGCATGACGTCATAGCACTGCAAAACCTCTTGGGTTGTGCTATTATCATTTTATGTTGACTATGTATGACATGATGCCAGTTTAGGCATATTTAGGTCCACGTATGTCAGCGATAACATGCCTTTGCTTCAGGCGAGAGGATGTAAGCATAGCGGTCAAGGTCACCGGACACGTGTACATGCTACAGTAGGAGAACTTACACGCCTCCTTGGTGATACAAGTCCTTAAAAGAAACTAGTCAAACTTTATATGTTACAATCTATGTTTTAGTCTACGGTGTGGCATGTTGCTCCGTTCACGGCCGAGCGTTCTCGCAGCATGCAGAGACAGCATTGATCCAGCGCTGTGATAAACTGTCTTTGAACTATGCTTCATCCGTTTCACGTGAGTGAATTAATTCGATCTTCCTCATTAAGACGAATCTCCTCATTCATCTCGAGAATGAACTCTGACCATCAGGTTGGAATGGATATTTATCGGAAGATTGGTTTCTTCGGGTCATGACTGTGACATTATTTCTCTGACTTTAACCGAGTAGCTCATAGTTTAAAATCCAAAACCTAACAGGACTTTAATCATAATCCTTTTGTCATGGTTTTGAAAGGCTGAAATTAGCTGCGGTGAATTCATTTGTACCACTGATGAGATTTTTAAGAAATCCTGATTTGAAATTTTGTTGATTTTACACTTTCATGGATTTGTAATGAATATATTCTAACACACTGCTCCCTGTATTTAATGGACCAGTAAAGCACATTGAGTTTACTTGTCAAAAAATGTCCAACAATGAAAGAGTGGCACAACTTGCTCCTCAGATTTTGTCAATTCAATTTCATCTTTTGCATTAATATAATACATGATCAATTATAGCCCAGAAGATCTGAAAAAGCACTAAATTAGTAATCGTGACTCATTTCAGGTGTGTATCGGCTGTTCAAGGTTGAAAAACAGGACGTGTGGGATGAGAAGAACTTAATGTGACGTTTTAGTTTTGGCCTTTCGCCATCGAAAGAAGTGAATCCAGCACCATTATTAAAGGCGAGAGAAAACACAGAGTCATCCTCCTTCTGGTTTTCTAGGGAGCACTTGCAATGCGGTGAATTATCTCAATGACCAACGAAACAATACAATTTTTTTTTGTGCTCTCGGCTGCGTCTTCGTCATGCCTCCGTGAGGCTCGAACTCTCCCGGCGGGGCCCCTCGCAAGGGGGCGGCCTGTGGCGACGGGTGGGTGACGCAGCGGCCCAGGGAGGCTTAAGTGGGACACACAACATCTTGCTTGGATGATTGATCACGTCACAAGTGGACAAAGTTAACCGGCTGAGGACCGCAGGAGAAGAAAAACTCTCATAAAAGATTCCGGGGGAGGGTCATTAAAGATGTAGAGTTGGCAGCAGACAGTGTTCTGCACTCGGGGAGGAGAAGCCTTGTACGTGGCAGCTCTCTGGCTACTTGTTCTGTTTCTTTAAAAAATCAAAACATTCATTTTAATATTAGGAGGATGATTAAAATTCATTTCTGTCACCTCTTGTCTCGTCAGGGGTTAATTTCCTGGCTTCTTAAATTTAAAAAAAATCCTGCCTCTGGCTTTTTTTTTAAATAATTCATTCTGATTATAAATCTGAGCCGGAGCTGAAGGTGGTAAATTACTTAATATGTAGGTGGAGAGGAGGTGAAACGGTTTCATGGCACAAAGGAAACAAAATGGATTCCTCCTTGACCTCTTTTCCTCTCACAAGGATGAGGGAGGTTTGATTCTTAACACTGTTAATCCCTCTTGAGCGGAGAGTGGACGCTGTGTGAAACCTCGTTTTTGTATTCTGAATTAACCGAAACCTGCTAATCAACATGAGGTTTGAGAACCATTTCAGGAGAAATTTATATATATGTATGTTTTTTTAAATCACTTTATGTCCCTGCTGTCAGGCAGTAATGGCTCGCCTCCGGTATCAGTGTGTTTGTTTTTCTTTCGTGTGTGTGAGTTCACACATCTGCTGGTGCAAAAAGCACGAGAACGGATGGGTGGAAATGGACAGTAGCGCTGTGTGTGTGTGTGTGTGTGTGTTTGTGAGAGGGGAGATTTCAGTCACAGCAGCTAAAAGCATCCTGAGGTTGTTGGTGGCGTGTGTCACTTCTGTGTTTAACCTCTCTGAGGTCCCACAATGCAACGGCTGACTTGATTTTATCATTCTCATCTAAGACTGAGTGTGTGCGTGCTAATTGGAGTATCTCTCCATCTCTCCCTCATTCATGTCTCTTCTGTTGTCCTCCTCATTTATGTCTGGTTTGTCCCCATATTTTGTTCATGTGGAGCTGTCATTCAATACAAAATCATGAGGAAATAGACTTGAGAGGAGTTCTTTCAATCAGAGTAAACTGTTGTCCTGTCTCCTCTTTAATGATGTGCAACAAACACTGGCCGCATCTGTAGAGTAGGTAATGAATCTATCTGAATGAATGAATCCCAGTTCTTATTTTCTTACCTAACTTTCCTGTGTCAAGAGCTCAGGAGGCAATGTCTGTGCACTACCTGAAGGGATGGATGGGGGGGATGGGAAACAGGTGAGCAGGTCTGGTGATGGAGATGGAGAAGGGGGTACTACACTGACGCCTGGTGGGCAGGTGAGGAATGACAAGGGTCTGAAAAGACAAGAGGAAGTCAGCACGGACAAAGAAGATCCAAGAGAAAAAGAGGAGACAGCTGAGGGTGTTTGCACAAAATCCTTTATTTCCAGGATCCACGAGCACATTTCGACACACGGCTCGAAAGACAAACTGCATATTTTTATTTTATTTTAAAAGTTCCACTTACATACGACTACGACTTTCAGTGAGAAAAGTAGCAAAATAAAGTCTGTGTGCCTTTTTAAAAAGATTGAACGACTACCGGAGAGTTGGTTTCAAAGTTCAGTTCAATTTAAACTCTGACAAAATGGCTAGTAACATAAATATAAAGCAATGAATTCACTTTTTTGTAAAGGTAATCTGTGGACAAAGTGGATTTCAAAGATATACTTCAGGAGAAAGATTTTTCTCCCGTCACGTGTTTTGAAATATACTGTTTTCTTCAGTTAAAGATCAAAGGTGAGTCTGGGCTCACCGTTATGGCACCATTTTCTTTTGAGCTAAAGTGACAAACTGCCTTTAAACATGACATAAAGATAAAACACGCGACTCTCGGGAACAATATTCACACAACACACAGAGTTGTAAAATGCTTTTTTTCCCCTACAAGACTACTTCCAGTGCGGGAGAGAGTTTGTAAGAGCGGTGAGTTAAACGTAGTGCTTGAAACAACATCGATAGAAAACAGTTACTGTATATACATATACATACACACAAACACACACACACACACAATCTCACACACACTTTTTCTTTTAAGTGGCTGGAAAATGATTGTCTCCTTATAATGTTTCCGTCATACAGCATTTGATCCCACGGCTTGTTTTAAATAATGTGTTTTTTTTATAATAAAAGCCAGTTTACCAAAAAAAGCAACGAATAAAGAAAGAAAAACAAACAGGAGGCAATATCTTTAAATGCATTTCGTCGTTGAGAAGCCACCGATAACAACAACACTATTTCTGTAGTGAAATAAAAGCTTTCGTTTTTGAAACACCTCTTACAGTTTCACCCTAAGACATTCAACAATGGAGCAACTGCAGACACGCGTGTGTTTACATGTTTCTCATTTGGTTTTGAGTCGGTGCTAAATGCTGTCCAGTCCCTCGTCAGCACTCCGGCTTCTGGGAGTGAAGCCCCTCCTTCTTTTAGATGTGAGTAATACAACATTCATGTCATATCAGAAAATGAGCTAATTCATATGGTAAAAATATGAGGTGAAAAATCAGCCAGAAACGATAGAACGATAACCTTTTGTAAATGTAAACTATTTTCTAACTCCTTAATTGATTTTTTTGGCTCTGACAAAGTATGAGCATTTAATTTAGGTACAAAAAAGGTTTTAATGTGAGCAAATTGTTGTCCTGAATTCTGATATAAGAGGCTCACAAGATAACTGGTGAGACGTTTGTGTGCACACGTTCACAGTTGGACGTTAGAATGTCTCAGTTAAGTTGTTTGAATGTTATGCAGTGACCATTGCAGTATCCTTACGGAATAATGTTAATTATTAATAAATCAATAATTTCCGAGAGAGAGTAATTCCAGCTATTATCTAAAGTTAATCTGACATGACATGAAGGCAACATCAGTTTTCATATCCAACTGAGGGCAGTGGGAGTCAAAAATGTTACTAAAGACCAGTGTTTGTTGTCTGTCCCAGTTTCAGTTTCCTTACGGTTCATAAAAGTTAAAAAAATATCTCGTCTGCAGCCTGGTGGACATCTTTCTTTATCTCAGAGCACACAGTGTTTCCATTGAAGCATCTTTTCTGTCTGTAACACGCTGTTAAGTCTTGATGGTTTTCCACACATTCCCATAATGGCCAAGATATATGAAAATTATAAGAACAAAACAGATATAAAAATGTTTTTTATCAATGTTAATCTTCCCTCCATTTGAGTGCAGCTATTTTCTCAGTCATTGAATGATAAGAATTTTCGTGATTACAGGAAAACAAAACTCAAGAAACACTATCATGCATTTCCTCTTTCCCCTTCAGTTTGTAGTCTATTATTTACAATTAGGTCCTTGAAAGATTACTGTGTGCACGTAATGACATGACTGCGGGAGAAAGTAAGCGGTAGTCCGACAGGGGCCGCAGCCGCCGGGACAAGGCATTAACGGGAGATTTTCACACTGTCTCCGGTCAGGAAACAAAACAAAAAAATGCTATTTTGTTCGATTTCTGTGCCACCGAGGGACAAATCAGATCCTGTCTGATTATGTCTGTCACATACATGTTAGTGCACAACATCATTTGTAAACCTCAAACAGGCTAAAATGCAGCATTAGGATAAATGTTAAGTTGCCAAAAAAGCAGCAGCAATTCAAAAACTAAAAAATTAAAACTTTAAACTGCTTTCCCTCTTCTGATTTTAACCTTTTTTTTTTTTTACAATTAGTTTAAATCTCATCTCAACAATATGAACGATAAGAATGAAATGCTGTTTTTGTTGAAAGTAAAGCACCGGGACATACTGTACATACTACTACTTCTAGATGACAAATGGACACAATTACTGTGAATTTAAAATCTCCAGTTTGGTGGTTTATGCATGTTTCAGCACCTGCAGGTGATTTTTTAAAGCACACTACAATTTAACATAAAACATAAAGTTATTTTTTGAAGCCTCGGAAACCTGAAGGAAAATAATTATTAAAACGCAAAGTGTGCTTTAAGAAATGGTCAGCAGGAATGTGAAATAGTAAATATGAAAGTGAGTACCAGTGAGTATATTTCAATAGTCCAGTGCTGGAAACTCTGCTTTCTATCATGTCAAATGGCACTAAAATTGTTTTAACTGGTTGATTGCATATCATGGCTCGACTTTATCGAGTTTTTCCAAGTGATTTGAGCATCAACACTTTTCCAGAGTTACATTGTCTCCTCTTTTTTTCCGTAATTTTCTCTTCAGGACATTATACGGTGTATGTACAGATCAGATGGTGATGAGTTTTGTCTTCCAATCAGGTTTATGTTCACGTGAGTCGTCTGATTTGTGGTAAATGAAAACAAATCTCGTCCAAACATGGAAACAAAACTCCCAGTGAGCCCACAACTCAGCAATATTAAAATACGAAAACTCATCATACCAATCTTCAGGTTATCCTGAGACATCGAGAGAGATGCTAGGCAAGAGAAACTGATATAAAGTCCATCCTCTTCTTTTTCTATCCTATAACCGTTTCAGTTTAGTTTCTGCTCTTGTCTATTTTTTCCTCCTGTACCTTCTCTTTTAGCCTCATCTGATACTCATCCATCTTCCCTTCAGAGGAAAAATCCAGATTTCTGCGGGTCCTGCAGAGCGGCGAGTCCCTCAGGGCACGAGACAGGGAGGTCGTCCTGCGCCACTCCATTTCCATTGGGCATCAGACAAGTCTTGATGTACGCTGCGTTGGAGGCACTGAGGAGGCAGCCGTTCTCCATCTGAAAAAAAAAGAAAAGCAGTGGGGTCATGAATGAAAATTATACTCGCGTAATTGTATTTGATCTTTTTTAGTTTAGTTAGTTGTTCTATAACTGCCGACAGCTTTCTATTATGATCTTCTATTTTCCCACATGGCGCCAAATCTGGAAACTTCTCCGCCCACAACAGCTGACCAATCCATCCGGGAGCGGCTGAAAAGTCTGCAGGCCGTGTGCATTCAAGATTAAGCATCGAGGATTAGCATAGCATGCTGGTCCCTGCTTAGCATTAGTCATACATGTCAGTGAGTAATAAGCCATGTTTATAGTGTCTCTTTTTTCTCCCGGCAACTATCACTATGACTGACCTCTCTGCTCTCTAGCTTTATTGATTAGCTCTGAACAAGCTATTGATTAATTGTAAAACATTTTTGCATTTCTAGTTATTTGTGTTAGTTTCAAATAAAATGAATGGTTTCTTTGCCTCAGCTATTCGGGTCATCTCTTGTTAATTGTCACAGTTAATGAGTCTCCATGATAATAAATATGAATATAAATAGTCAAAAGATGAATCGATAATGGAAATAATCTTTAGTCGTAGCCCAAGTACTGATGTATATTCAGTTTTAGACACTTGTCCATGACAGTATCCATTTTTTTTTTGATTGTAATAGTTTTTCTGCACTGCACCTTTAAACAGATGACAGTAGATTATTTTATGTACGGAATGCAGGCCATCAAAGGAAAGACAATCAAACTGCAGAAGAATCCTGCCCCTATGTCAGCTCTGAAAAGTCTCTCTCTCCGCGTCGCCCGCCTGCCTCCCTCCCTCCCTCCATGTCCTGTGTTCGCAGCATAAGGTGATGATGACAGTCAAATTGTAGGTCAGCACTGCTCATGCTTGACTGCCCGGGCCTGCCAGTATTTTTCTTTCAGCGACAGTCGCTGACCCTGAAGAATAACAGTGGACGCTGAATCGGGCGGGGATGAATGGATGCCTGCCGGGGTCGGCCATCTCTCTGGGCCGACCGCGGCCCGTCCCGACCTTATTCTATCCATTATTGTGCTATTTCTCACTACTGCCTCTTTGCTATTCTGTCCTCTCTCACTCTTTCTCTCTCTCTGGCCCATTCTATGGTGTTGAATTATATCTCCTTTGTATGTTTGTTTTTCCCTCAAAACATCAGCGATGCTTTTCATAATTTGTGCATTTTTCCTCTTATGGCATCAGTGCCACCCCTGTCAACGTAGGGTCATGGAAGACAGTAACAATATCACGATGGGAACTTCTCTGGAGCGACAACTATGCGTCTCTTTGTACTCCACAGTCCTAACTGCTCTGCCATTGCTGGACGTGTTTTTTGTTGGTCTTTAACAATGAATTTTTGTTTCCCCCTGAACCTTTGCAGTCTTAATAAGCAAACCAAATGTTGTTGGGGGCTTCCAATTTTGGAGTGGGTAAAAAAGGAAGGAACACCCTCCTTGGACTCAAGTTGAGATCAAGGAGACCAAGGAAATTACTTCCAGAAAGAAGTAGATAGAGGATTGCTAGAAAGGCAAATAATATAATTTAAAACTTAAAATTGCAAAACTACTTAGCAAACATAATCCTTAACCACCATAGAACCTTTAGAACTGATAAAATCCCCCAGTACTCACTGAATGAGATTCTAGTCGACTATTTTCTCAGGCTGTGTTGCTCTGACCCATCTTCCTCTTATCTTATTTACATGGCTTGTCCGGTCGCATCATCACAGTTTACACTGAGCCCCATGCCAGCCCAGGGCCTCGGTGTGTGTGCTGACACAGAAAAAACTATCTATTTTCATGACAGTGAAAGAGAACAGCGCAGGGGGTCGAAGGGTCAGGTTTGTAGATTCCGCAGCCCTCGGTTTGTTGACGTACAACGATATCTGAGAGCAACACAGACCCGAGGCCTCGCCGGTGGGCACCAATCAAAAGGTCTGGCTCACAGATCACACAGTTTTGAGCAGAGTTGGCAGCTTGAGTTGTTGTGAGATGGCAAGATAGAAAAGAGAAGGACAGAGCAGGACTGACATACGACAGAAGATGGGAGAGGGATTCAGTTTCAGGATGACTGCTGCTCACCTACAGCTGGGCATGCGGCGTGTCAAATATAACTATCTGTTTCATAAAATTTATTTCAGTAAATGGACGATTGAACCAAAGAGGTATTTAAATGCTTGATATATTTAAATGTATTGAAGATAAGTTATGATATCCATAACTTCAAGGCCCTTAAAACTCAATTAGCTTCTTAATATGGTGTGGATGATGTCAAATTTACCAATATTTGAATCAAAATCTACTGACTCTCGCTATAAATGTGCTGAGTTTTTCAGTGTGCCTATAAGGATGTTCATAACCAAACACAAAGCAATTTTTTGTTGCGTTACCCGTGCAGTTTCGACAGTTTCTGCATCATCTAACATTTCCCCGGTCTCTCACCTTGCTATGAGCCGCATCCTCTGCACCGCTGAAGATGCTGTAGGCCTCTAAAGACGGCAGGCTGTGCTGCGGCGACGACAGGCCCAGTAACTGCTCGAGGTCAAGCACAGAGCTCTGGCTGGGACACGGCGGCAAACAAGACGGCGGAATCTGAGTCTGCTGCAATATCTGCTGGTGTTTCTGGTGACCCTGCAGCTGGTAGGGCCTCTGGTAGTGACAGACATCCGGCATGGTGACACCGTTCAGTAGTGTGCCGCCTGCATATGGCACGTTTGAGATGCTATAACCCGTGTGGTTGACCTCCGTGTTTGGTGGAATGGCTGCATGTCCGTTTGGGTGTAAGACGTAAGATCTGCTCGTCGCCAGTTCAAGCTGATTCTGGAAACCAGGCGATGAAGCCCTCTGGCTGTTTTCCAGCTGGTGGTGGACTGAGTGCTGGTCCTGGTGGAGCTGCCACTGTTGACTCAATTCCAGAAGTGAGTGGAGGTGTTTGTGTTCACTGTTCAACTGCGAGGCTTTGAGTACAGTGTGTGGGTGGTGATGGGCGTGGCTGCTGGGGTGATGGAGGTTCTCTGCCGTGACCGTCAAGTGACTGTTAGGAATGCCAGGTGAAACGCTGGTGTCCGCAGCTCGAGGCTGGGACTGGATCTGTCCCGGTTGAGATTTCACCAGCTCACTTGCACGGACGTGCTGCTGCATCTTTTGCGACAGCTGGACGATGGGCTGCCTGCTGCTGTTGGGAAGAGCCGGAGGGACAACAGTGGTCAAACATGCCGGCTGGGAGACGCCCGGCACCGAGTCTGCATTCGGTGGATGGCCTGAAAGTCCAAATCCACCTCTGTTCCCTTGTTCCTCTCCGTCGGTGCCGCTCTCCAGGGAGTCGTGAATGTAGGAGAGGATCTCATTGTTGGTGAGAAGGTCGCTGAGGGTAGGGATGTGGTTGGTGTCCAGCTCCACCTGGATCATCCTCTCGTCCAGCAGCAGGAGCTCCAAGTCCTCGGCGTTCAGGCCCAGATTCTCCAGAGCGCTGAAGAGCTCACTGTTGGAGCACGTCTCGTCACCGTCCAGAGACAGGGAGTCCAGTGTGGACAGCAGTGGGTCAAAACTGGATGTTTTACTGTTGCATCTTCCCGTCTCCCCATTAGATACAATATGCCAGCTGTCGGCACCAAATAAACTGCTAAAACCGCCGGTCTCGCTTTGCTGCTCGCTAATAAGGCTGCTCTGGTGGGACATTTGAGGCTCTGTGTTCGGTTGGCAGACGTACACGGACTCATCCTGACTCATCAGTGCTCCCAGCAGGGACTTCGGGTCCAGGTCGTCCGCGGAGCTCTTGTCCAGTTTGCCCTTTTTGGACTTGCTGCCTTTGGCTTTTCCCTGGAAGGAATCCGGGAAGCCGTGCAACGGATGCCCGGTCTGGTATAGCAGCGCCTCTCCTGTGGCGAAGGTAAAAGGAAGGTGCATAGATCGCTTGGTCAGGTGTTCCCCTCCTTCCTCATCCCTGCGGAAGCAAAGGTTACAGATTCGAAATTAATAAGATAAATAAAGTAAAAACTCAAAAAACAAGCCAGAATCATTGTTCACTCACACCAAAGGCCTCTGGGTGGCAATGATGTAGTCTGGCTTTCCGTTCTTGTAGACGAGCCGGGCGTTAGCCTGGACCCACTTCCACTGGTTGTCCTTGGTGAGCAGCCTGAAGACGGTAAGGCCGCTCTCGCCTGTCTTTATCACTGGAATCACATTGGACGAGACATTGGAGGCTCTGTGTCACTGCTGTTTATGTTCTGCGTGCCCCGCAGTGTGCACACACTCACGCCGCAATTGCTCACTGGGGCTTTCTGTTGTGACGGACGCTTCGTGTTCACTTTGGCTACATGCACATGTTACAATACCTGTTTGCACACTCTCATGCAACCCAACACACACACACACATACACCATGCCATCCTTCTAAATCCCTCATCTCCAAGCTCAGTGTTGTGTCTGTGTGTGTAATTGTGGTGCAGGTCGTGTTTCTGTGTTGTCTTGTTTCTGAACGAGCGCGAAACTCAGTCTCAATTCTCCTCATAGAAAGACTGTAAGTTAAACTACTATAGCACAACTGCCACCAACCAGTCACGGCTGTGATATGGTAAATATTACGAGTGACAATGTTTTAAAAATTTCCTTGGTGGACACAGATGTACATATTCTGGACAGGGACGCTACTGACCCCACATAAACCCTGCTTGGTGTGTGTGTGTGTGTGTGTGTGTGTGTGTGTGTGTGTGTGTGTGTGTGTGTGTGTGAATGTACCAGTGAATTTAGGGGCCAATATGCATCTGCAACTGTACAGATTGAACAACAGTGAGTATTATATGTACAAGAAATCGGATTTAAAGTCTGTTACAGCAAAATCTTTCAAAAGGCATTGTGTGCTTTTTTCATCATGTGGCTTCTGTTGTTGTCCGTGTATGCCTGTGCCGAACCTGCCCTCCCATCTGTGCGAGCATTAGAGCGTGCCGAATATGTATGTATTTCTACATTATATGTTTCCAAATGCATATGCATGTATTCCCGTATCTGTATGCATGACTACATGCAGTGTATGTGTATGTGTATGTGTGTGTGTGTGTGTGTGTGTGTGTGTGTGTGTGTGTCTGTATATGTGTTGTTGTGTGGCTGAGTGTGTCTGGTAGCAGTGATGCGGGAGTTGAGGGCACCATGGTTACGACTAACCGGGTCATCCGGTACACAAGCTAAGTAGGACACTTGACTCTCGCTCGGAGATTTCCCTGCATCAACAACAGACACACACAGCCTTTGTTTGTTTGTATGTCGCATGTGTTACAAATGTTCTGTGGAGCCAAACATGAGACGGGGCTCAATACTATTTAAATCTGACTATACACTGATCATGTCTGAGATATTAAAACACCAGTTAGTTGGAGGAATCTCATTAAAATTCCCTCTGGAGCCAAGTTACAGCCTTGCCTTCATATCTCTGGTGAACTAAAACAATATAATACACTAATTTAAATAAAATTTGATTCAGAGTAGGACTTTCATTTTTGCCTTTTTGAGTTTGTTATGTCTTTTTTACTTTGTGGTAAACTGAGGAAAATGATGATGAAAAGTCATGTTAGCAAAAAACAGGTGAAACTGTGTAAATAGAAAAAAATATATATACAAAATAAACATTTATATTGTAGATGCATATTTAAAAGGGGAAATACAAAAACTTAGGCAGGAAAAACAAAAGCTAAGGCAGAAGGTTTTTGCTCAGTGTCTCAGAAAAAATTATTTGGGATTAAATTAAAGGAGGGGTAGGTGATTTCGAAAACCGCCGCAAAATCCGACTCGCTTCCTTCAGACCTCCATCCCAAGCCCCGCCCCCCTCAACACATAAACGCGCACCGCTGCCTCAGTCTGAGTCGGAGGAGGAAGACCCGTGGCTTATTCACAAGTAAGAAAACACTGGACATTATCTTAATATAAACGTAAACAATGAACGTGGATGATGTCGGTGGGCACATTTGTCAAGCTAACATGTCAGTGTTGGGAAATCTCATTGAAAATAGAGTTCTGATACAGTAACTTGTTGCTGGCTAGTCAGCAACAGGCTGCCGCAGGCGAAGCTAAAACATAAACACGGTTAGCAGTTCTACACAGACAACAATTGTTTTGAGATTATATTTTTAAACTTCAGCACATTTCAGCCATATTGTGACGATGAGACAGCTGCAGCACCTTCACAGCTTTTTTTCTGTTACTGTCTGTGACACAATGGAGGTGGATGTTGTACAGGACAACATGTTGTTTAGCACGTCAGAGCTTCCACGATGAGTGTTGTTCGCTAAGACTGAGTTTACTCCAGACTCTGTTCAATGTATCTCATCATACATCGAATCATTTATCATGTATCTGATCTAATCATGTGTTGCTGTACAGGCCAGAACTCGAGGACTGAGCTTGGAGCAGTGACGTGACACGAGCCTGCTGCTTCACTTACTGCACCTCACATCAGCAGGTGCTGCTCCACCGGGCCGTCCCGTTGCAGGTCTACTTGTGTCTGCCAGAACTGCCCTCAGACGTGGAAAGAAAGTGCTGTGGGCAACTTCATGACCCCCGTGTCCAGGCTGCCACATATGGAGGTTTACATTTTGCACATACAGTATTTTGTGCAATAAGGCCTTTTTCTTATACTCTCAGCATAAACAATCCAACGATTACATTTACCTCTTCACAAGCTGCACAAATAATTAGAACACAATGTGTTATGACACCTGTTTATTTTTTTGGAACATCATACAATATACCAAATATATATTATAATATTAGCATAAACAACATATGTACAACAATGAAGATACTGTCTGCACAGGGTTTCCTAGCTCTAGTGTCAAAGCTGGTCTGTCGGCTGACGGGTCAGGGTGTGCTGTCGTCGACTCTGAGGCAGTGGTCCTGTAGAAAGAATATCACAATCAACATTACTGTAAAAGACTGACAAAACTACAGCAGCATTATCTGCAGTGACAAACACAGTTTTTTGTGTCACCTTTTGTGGGAGCCAAGTATAATTGATACCAGCCACTCTTTCATATATATTTGTGTAATGACTTTGTTTAGATAAATATTGAAGATCATAACAAGTAGTTCTGAGGTTCAGAATCTGTAGGGAAAAAAATGAAAACAACCCACCTGGCATAAATGTTTACACTTTGGAATTTTTTACAACATTGCCATATGGATGTTAAAGTAGCTTTTGTACACAACAAAGTTACCACTTCATGCTCAACCTACAGTATCATGAGCCGACTCGCCTGGTCCTCTGCTGACCTGCTTCTCTAGCTGTTGACGGGGATCGTCTGGTCTCAGTGTTCTGGTCCGTGGCAGACAACCTCCAGGTCCTGGACTTCTTCATGTACAACTTGCTGTACCTGGTATAAGAGAAAGGAGGTCAACTAAGTGAAATATTCATATTACCTTACATTGAACAGTACTTTTCATTTCATTTCCTGCCCGTCGTCCGGACCATAGTCTGGGAGCAGGGAGACGGTTTCTCTAGGGCCCAAGGTCTGCATCGCTCCAGGACCTGCCCCTAATGCCCGGCGTTGCAGCATTTATTATTGCACACAGACTGCAACATGCACATCAACTGCTACTACAAGCACCCCCCCCCCCCCCCCCCCCCCCCACACACACACACGCGTAACGCTACGTCCCGTTCAGAGCGAATATAGATAAACAATCAAATGACATTTGCTCATAACAACAGTGACGACACCCGGCGAACACGCAGGCAGCTTTAGCTGTAGATACACACAAGCTAAGGTAGCGTTAGCTTACTTTTACACACACAAGCTTCCCAACAGTTCTGTTGGTTACACAGTTCGAGAACATAAACCGCTTTCACCAAATGAAGCAGAAAATTACCTTTCACCCTCTTCTCCTCCCGGATTTGACGCCAGCGGTGAAGAGCCACGCGATGTTTACTCTGTTCACTCCTCCTGTAGTCTCCAACCTCTTTGTGTCCGTAGCCGTCTCCACTGCTCTTTCTGTTGCGACCGGGAGCTGTTGTAGGCACTTTCTCTGCCGTTCTACAACTCTTTTTTTCTTGAGTTCAGTGCAGCAACTCGTCTGCTACCGGGCGATGGCGACCGGCAGCGGCAACCGGCAGCTCCGGTTGTTTGCCGACGCCGTGCAGGAGACTGGTCACGCGCCCGACTGTGTGGTGAACGAGCGGAGTGTGCGCAGGTAGGAGAAAGCAGGTTCATCCAATCACTCTCTCCGGTCAGAACTTTTCTATTTGTCGTATTTTTTACAGTCCTGCCGCAGATGAGGGATTGTTTTCGTTTCAGTGTCGGATCATTCAATGTATTCATCGCTATCGGTTTGTTACGAGGGTTTCAAGTAATATGACAGAAAGTGCTTCTCACAAAAAACGCCTACCCTACCTTTAAATTACTGACCTGATTTTAGCTGCGGTACATTTTTGTTTTAAAGAAAATGCTATATTTGTAGGTATCTGTCATAAAAAGTACAGTAGCAGAAGCTTTGCTGCCCTGCACAAGAGTGCCTTGGTAGGCTTTATATTGGACGATCAATCCATATTAAAATTTCAGTCCTTTTGCACCAGCGACCTTTCGGTTTCAGTTGGATTTGCTAACTGTGAAATTCACTGTGACATGAACCGTGCAGACGGCAAACAGCTGTGACTTACTTCGTACGTGATTCTCGGCACAGTACAGCATGTCGGCGGCGTGGATGAACTGGTAGCCTGAACCTCGAACTCTCAGCTCCGCCTCCGTGTAGCCAAGAACTATTTTACCCCTTAAAAAACACAGTGGATACACACATGAATTTAACACCCGTGCACACACCCAGACATGAACTACATAACTAGGAATTTTGAGAAGTAATTACTTTGCGTCACAGGCCATGGGTGTGAAATCAAGCTTGTGCTTGGTCCTGAAGATCATGTTCCTTGTTCTGATTTCCAGGATGGCTGGGGGCTGGACGGGCGTGGCGATGGCGAAGAGAGCGAGCTGATGTGGCGCACCATCCTCGTCGTCACACAGCCGATGGCTCTGACCGTGGAGGAACTTCAACCGACCCTGGATGTTCAACGCCTGGAAGGACGGATAAGACTTCACGTCAGTAAATCTGTGACATTGATTGGGGGTTATTTGCGTCATCACAGTGAACAAATAATAAGAGAAGGACGACAATCTCTGATCCCTGAATTTCTTTTCTCCCTGTTTAGCCCATATTTATCGTCAACACACTGGGTCCATTGTTTTTCTTTATAAAAATCCCCTCCCACTCTTCTTCCTCTGACCACATGACTTATTGTACTGTATATACACAACTTAAACACAGCATTTAAGAGACTGGGACTTGTGGTGATTTTGTGGGGGTTTTCTTCTACACTGGTTAAAGAGAAAGACAGTTTTTCTTAGAAATTGGCAGGAAAGGGTGACACAACGGTCACGAATCAACATTGACGAAGTAAAATAAAAATTTGAACCAGCTATGATGATGATGTACTGATTTTTTCTGTCTTATTTTTGTTGTAATTGATTCAGTCTATGTTTTCAGAGCCAGCCTAGAATGTAAGAGCTGACTGTTCAGAAACCTTGGGGTTTCAAGTTGCGTGCAGTTTGGGATCAACAACCACCAGCAGCCAAAAAACACCTAAAAGAATTCTCTCCTGTCTGCCTCTCGCCCTGTGGCATCTCGTTTAAAGACCCACCTTCTTCTTCTGTTAGCTCTGGTTAATTGACTTTGGTGGGTTTAAGAGCCTGCAGCCATGGTGTCAGGAATCTAGCCCCGAATAGCAGGAGGGATTACGAAAAAACAAAGCCATAGCGACCAGTGGACACAAGTACCGACCTGGCTTACTGCTCACGCAAACGCAAACGTACTGGGAGGGAATACTGGGAGATGCGGATTTGCAGCCATCCGTGGGCCCTGCTGGAGTGTCCTCCAGCAAGAAGTTCCAGACCTTGACCGCCGGTGCAGCATCATGTGTATGGCCCTTGAAGTGCCTTGCTCATGGGGGGACCAACCCCTATTTTCTTTTCCTGGGCAGGTTTTAGGGTTTTGCGCTGTCACTGAACCACGGCATTTTTTTTTTCCATCTGCAGCTAATTGTCTTAGTTGGAGCAGACGTGGCCGATCTGGAGCTACAGACCCTGACTAACAAGTTTTCCCTTCTTCCCTCGTCTCCTCCAAGCGATGGGGATTAAGACCTTTTTCCCCACGACCCTGAGGCTCTCTTAAGGCGGATTACAAGAGTAAATGGTGGCTTCTGATCCCGGAGGGACTCTGAGGTGGCACGCCATACTGCTGGCAGCACCAACAGGCCCCAAAACACTAAAAAAACACTAATATGGACTCATTTTTACCACTTTATTTGATAAGAAGTATCTACAGAGTCAATTTCAATCATCAACATTATTTTGGAATACAACTAAACTCTATAATCGTGGTGGTTATGTCAGATTACACAACTAATATGTCTGTTTGAAAATCCCAAACAGACATGTTTTGAACAGGTGCTGCAGTAGTGATTTTAAAATTAATCAATTTTTAAGTTCCTGTTTATATGTGATAATAGGTCAGCAGACATTACATGATACATAAATATGAATAAAAAACCTTCCTTTACGGTTTTTAGGAAACAAATGTATCTTAATTCTTACCAAGAAGCCAGAAGAGTTGTCCAGCAGGCAGCGGAAGCGGCAGATGAAGCCTCTCTCCAGAAAAGAGGAGTTCTCGGGTGGAAGCTGGTCAGGGTTGTAGCTCACCAAGAAAGGAGAGGACGACGACTCACCATCTGAGGATATCAAATATTTCATTTTATGGTTATTTTATTATGATATATTTACAGTAAAAGTGTGTGTGTGTTTGTGTGTGTATGCTTGTACAGTTTGTTTGTCTCGTCAACTGTTGACCCTTACCTAATTCAAGATGACACGTGTGTGTATTTTTATGTGTGTACAGCATGTACAGTACAGTGTGAGCATGTGAGTTTGTTTTTGCTGCTGATGTGTCTGCTGCTGCGTCGCATATATGTTTGCGCGCTGCGTTGGTAATCGTGCACATGAGTGTGAGTGAGTGGGTGAACTGTAACATTTAGATCATGTCTCAGGGTCCCGCAGTTAAAGGTCACCTCTCTCTATGACCTGGGTTTACAGTAGATTTTACAGAAGGGCACAAGGCTTTTAATCTGTAACGCATCTATTTACAGAACATGAGTTTTTAGGGAATTCTCACATAAATAAGACGATTATGGGACACTAAGATCTTCCACTCTATACTGGAAGATAATAGTTCCACAATTCCAAAACAAACAACGCGTCTCAATTAAAATTGCCATAAAATTAAGACTAAGGACACATTCATTACATATAAATTATAATTAATCAATGAGTTCCAAAAACAATAATTAATGCCTTTCATGGCATTTGTGACATCCTCTATCATTCTCATATGTTTTACACTTTACCACTGGAGCGTTATTTACAGTTTCGTGTCAGTTTAGCACAATTCCGACCTCACATCACAGACGCAGCGTAGAGATGCTGCCGAAGTGAACTGGGTCTGTCTGCAGGAAAACCGACCTGTTGTGGGATCCGTGGGGGGTCCCGGGCCAGCAGGGGGGTTGAGGGCCCAGTGTAGGTTCCTCCTGAACTCCTGCTGGTCTTCAGTGTGGATCAGCTCAAACACACTCTGATGCATCACATCAGTCTGGCAGGAGGACAACACACAGGGAACAAGAGTTCAGGATACTAGTTTCTCTTTATTTCATTATCCTGTATTTAACCAGGAAGGTCCCGTTCTCTTCTGCCAGGGAGTCCTGGTCAAATAACAGGTATTTTTAATACAGTATAGTACACAATTAGCATAGATTAATTCGGAAAAACCCACAGCACTTAAAATTAAATACTAGAGAAATCATACCACCCAATTTGAAAACTCTAGGGCGCAATGTGAGACGAATGTGCGTAAAGGTGGGATGTTTCGTCGGGGGGATTACTGTCAGCCTGCTACCCTCGGGGGCTGCGTTTGATTCCGTTTGCCTTGAAGTGGAGCCAAGAGAAATCAAGTGTCGCTAAACGTTTCATTCAAACAGCTGAAACAGTGCCAAAGACCTGCCGTGACCCCGATGTCAAGGCCCAGCCTGACCCCCCCGGCCGAGGACAGGCCTGGAAGCGCCTCCCCGCCGTGGGAGGGCTCAAAATCACCAGCGAGGAATTTGGACAGGCAGAAGTGTTGGGTGAAGTACATTTCAAACAGAGGATGAAAAATTAAAAACAGGAGCTCTCATTAACACTATTTATGCTTGAGGCAAACCAGCTGGGTGCAAACTCCAGCAACGGTTGTTTTAAGCAAATATAAGAAACATCCCGGGAGGGATAGAGGAGAGCTTTGTTTAGCTCGCACAAGACCCTGAGATAATTTAACAACTGCCGTGACCTCTTTTGAAAACGACTGGACTTTCACATCCTTTTTCTCATTCGAAACTTCTAATTTAATTAAAGTTTCATCATCTAATGTCTTGATTCTTGTTTTCAGTGACGGAGGAAAAACTACAAAACCCTCCACACGTGTCACCACAAATCCTGTCACTCCTCTTCTCTTGCTTTCTCTCGGCATCCCGCTGCGCGGTGTCATTTCCGAACACTCCTCTTCAGCTTCACCAAAGATATAGGTGTGTTTGATTAATGAATGCTGATGCGCCTCAGTTGGACGAGGAAATGAGGGGTGAGAGGTGACGGTCACACCCTTGACTTGCGACGATAGAGCCTGTGTGTTTTTGTGTATGTGTGAAGGAACAAAAAAAAAAAGATGTGTGAATGTGTCGGAGCACAGTATGTCGGTGTGGGGTGTGTTATTGCGTCTGTGTTTAGATGGTGCGTCAATGTGCGTTAGTGTGTGTGTGTGTGTCGGAGAAACAGTCAGGCAGACTTTGGATAATTTGATAATTACATTCTCCAAATTGAGATTAGACTGGAGGCTACGCTGCTTTGTTGTGGAGCCAATTGGATTAAACACCTCTCTCCATTTGTGCGTTTGTTTCAGTCCACTGGGCACCGAGGACGACGAGTTCGCTTTTGGCATCCCTGCGCTCGTTAACCCCACCTCGCCTCGGAGACACCTGCCTCGCAAGAGCCGCCCCTCTGCGGCCTAAAATAATTCCCCATAATCCAAAACATATTTAGTCTAACTACTACGACAGTGAGACTATAAATGGACACATATGTCCACAACCATTGATTAGGTTTGTTCACTGATCGGAAATAAGTTCTAGCAAACTTGACGGTTCTTTTCGGGGTTGAGATACGCAACGTACATTTACAACAAGTCTAAGAAAATCTCCAGGAGGTTTTTACCTGATGGAATCCAAGGTAATCCTGGATGGTGTGGGAGCAGAAGAAGATGGTTCCCTCTGCCGTCACCACGAGGACAAAGCCGTTCAGGGCCTGCAGAGAGTAGACAGACTGTTTGTTTTGTTTGAGGGAAATAAGGATTTGCGTCACATTTTATCAGGAATGTCCCCTCACGAGAAAACATTAGACAAATAGAGACGTTCCGATACGGCTGAAAATGTCGGATTGGCTTTTAAAACAGGAAAGAAATAGACGAAATGAGCCAGGAGAAAGGAGAAAAAAAAATGTTTAAAAGAGGGATACAAATTTTCCCCGAGATGGAGAGAGGAAAGCGGGGGAAGAGGAGGTGTAACGCTGCAGCCGGAGAGTATACGTTCAGTTCAACGAGAAGTCACGCGGAAGAGGGAGGAGGGATGGGGATGAGAAGGAGGTCGACAATGTATGACTAACACCTCCATCATCGCTCCTCTTCCTCCTCCCCTCTTGTTTTCCTCGGAGGCCCTCAGGGCCTGGTGGGGAGGTGATGACACTGAGTCCCGCCGCTGCGATGAGTCACAGCGGCATCCTGCCAGCATCCGCCCCACACCTCGCCGCTGATGATGATGCTGATGATGATAATGATGGTGACCTCCGTCGGAACACAGAACAGCCGCGTGTTCCCATACACTCTGCGGGATTTTTTCCACGTGCGGGGCTCGCGGCGGAATTCCTTACGTTTCATATCGCCGCTGTCGGGTCAAAAACTTTGCATTCCCATTTGAACCCCGTTTTCAAAATCCATTACACAATGTCAAAAATGCATAAGCATCAGGCCTGAAACAAGACAGTTTCTCTTAGCTGCTGAATAATTCACATTTTAAGGGGGTTGGGGTCTCACTCATCGGCGCGAAGGGGGAAGAAACAAAACGGACTTCTTTCAACAAAACCTGAATTTTGCTTGTTCTCTGTTCTGCTTTTTGTGAAATGCTAAATACGCATACACACACAAATGAGCATACACACACCCACATATACATTCATAACCTCCTCTTGACTTATCATGCAGTGATGTGTTTGAACAGTCACATTTATTTCTGGGTTGACAGAAGTTCCTATTTACAGTGGGCCCCAAAAACATGAATGAATGAAACTTGGATGTCAACGTCCACGTCAGCTATTCATTCATATCATTCACAGTCGCACTGATATAAAACATGTATGACCTGGAACAGTTATCCACCCAAATTACTTTCATCGGTATTTATAATTGCAAATATAATACTTTGGGGTTTTAGGCAATTGGATTGGACAAAACCAGACATCCTAAAGACATCCCCTTTGGGAAATGATTAATGATTGGCTGACATTTTAAAATCTAAACCATGAATTAATTAAGTATAGAGTTGGTAGTAGATAAATCAATAATGAAGATAAAATGACTAATGGCCTGAGGTTTTGTATTTGCAGTCTTGGCCAATTTTTGTTTCAAGTTTTTAGCCCGGTAAGTTCGACGAAATAACCACGCAAAACAAGATTCACATTTTTATCAACAGACCTTTAGTTTTGTTGTTGAATTAAAAAAAAAATGATGCCTGAAAAAGTCCACATGATCACATTATTCTTGGATTAAAGATTAAAGATTTAAAAACTGCCAAAAAAAGGTGTAAGTCTATTGCAAGTAGCCATACCCTGAACTGTCAAACACACACACACATACACGAACACTATACGCAGAGGGCAGTGGAATACATGCACTGTGTTTATAAATATTTACTGTAGACTCCTCTGTCTGCAGAAAACACATCACACTCTCTCGCTCTCATGTTTGGCCAACCTCTCTCTCTCGCTCTCTCTCCAGAGAGAGAGAGTGTTTGTGTGTGTGTGTGTGTGTGTGTGTGTGTATGAGAGCAGTGATGTATGTTGTCTCTGCAAGTGTGTTACCAAACAGAAAACATGTCTATGATTAGCATAACGGAAACATTCCTCTAAAAATATTGTGACTCAAATCAGCTGCTCGTTATGTTTCCTTTCCCTGTTTCTTCACGAAGCAGCAAAGGTCATCGTGTTTCAGTCTGACCTCGCAGACACACACACACACACACACACACACACACACACACACACACACACACACACACACACACACACACACACACACACACACAGCGCCCCCCTTCAATAATAAATGTGTTCACCGGCTCTGTATAATTCATAGGCCGCTGTCTGTAATGGAATAGAGCAGCTGAAGTCAGGAAGCTGCTGCCGCCCTCCACAACGACACATCTTTGATTCTGCACTGCTGTGGCAACCCATTTGCTCCTCGGGGATCAATGCATTTTAATCAATAAACTGATTCAGGTCATAAAAAAATAAATACAATGTACATTTACTTTTACTTTTACACAGTGGCTGCATTCAATAACTAATTCTTAACGTATGCACTGCAGCGACTAAGTCAGCGGCATGCTCTGTGAACACCTCATAGTATCTGACAAGTGGTTCTGCACGTTTCTTTCATTTTTAAAAACGCTGTTGTTCGAGGTGACAATGGAGGATGAGAAAACTGACGCATCTGCACATTCAGGCCTCAACTGTTACCTGGAGCTGTGTTCAGCAACAGATCAGTGTCACAGGGTTCAAGCTTGTTGAAAAATTAAAAAGACAGAGACATGTCAAGGAATCAACTGTCTACTCTTCTGCAGGGAGAGAGCAAATACAGTACATGAACATACATGTATGGTCATTATTAATCATAGTTGAATTAACAGTAGTTCTGTTTTAATAAGAAGAGCGTGGACTCAAACTCTTCCCTCTCTCTGGCTCAGAACTGGAAGGTCATCCTACCAAACACTTTATCCACATACAAATATATCCATTTAAAAAAAAAATATATATATATATATATTCATTAACTGTTAGCCCTGCATGCTTGCCCAACAGGTAGCATTCGCGGCGGGCTTCGACTGCCTTCGTCTCACCCACCTGCAGCAGCAGCTCCCCCTCAGGTACGGGCCGGTCCGCAGACGCCGCCATCTTGCCGTCGCCGCTTCGATCGCTGCTCTTGCCCTTGCCATTGGACAGCTGGTTCTTCAGCGCCACTGCAGAAGGGGAAGCAAGGAGGACGGGTTAGTGATGGGAGGTGAAGTATCACCAACTGTCGGTCCAACATAAAGGTCAGAAAGTGTCATCTTTGCTGTTGCATCCTGTGGCAACTTATAGAGGTCAATCAAGGACACTGATTTGAGCATATTGAAAGAGGGAGAGCATTTTCAGGAGAAATATAATATACGTTTTCAAGGGAGTAACACCTTTATAGAGAGTGACACAGGGGGGAAAGATGGAGTAACACCCCTAAAGGTGAGAGGAGGGATGTGGTTTTGGGAAAGGCAAAGACAGAGAATAACAAGATGCAAAATAGAAAAAACTAAACTGGAGAGATTTGAACAGATGTCTTGTGTTTCACTTCATTGGTTTTCAAATAAACAGACACTGCTGTTTCAATGCGCTCCAAGTGACCAAAACATTTTCTGTACAGCCAGGCAGACAGAACTGGGGGGGCCGATCTCTGCGAGCCCCGAGACAAAAAACAAGAGAGGTCGGCTGTGTGCCTCTGACCCGCGGGACAAAATCTACGTGAGTGGGGTCGAGTCTGCAAGAAAACAAAGAGCTTTTTCTGGAGCAGCCCCGCGCTGACGTTAATGGAACGGGAAACCTCAGACAATGCAGAGGCCGAAGGTTCGACTGGTTAAACTGCTTCTTCTGATCTTGACCCAAATTCCACGCGGGGATCAATAAAGCGCCAACACACCTCTCCATTATTGTGTATGTCATCTTTTGTCCATTGGCGAGAACATTTTTATTTGCACAGCAGCTTTCGGGGAGCAGACGACACAATGTTTCGGAATAAAAATAATTGAAATCAATGTGTTTCACCCTGTGTGGTGTGTCTGTCATGAACAGGTTGTTGGTTAATTTGCAGTGGTGATGTTAGGGTCCGTGGTTTATTCGATTTCTCCACCTGCCCATGGACTGAAGATGGAAATTTGCTCATGAATAAATCCAGTACAGAGCATCTTTCCTCTCTTTATTTGAGATTAATGTATTTTGTCCCGACTATAGGTTAAGGGCCACCGCCAGACACAAATGGGGCACAGGCGCCATCTTTGAACATGACTGTTAATAGCTAATAGGTCTTAAAAGGAATGATGCAGATTGGAAAATAGCCAGGAGTCATGAAAATGATGCATCATTTGTGGTAAATGCAATTCAAAACAAACACGCCCACCAGTACTGTTCCTCACCTCGTTGTAGTTTGTGACTGCTGCGAGCCGAAACTCGGGCTCAAACTAGCTGTGTTGGTGTCAGCGCTCAGTGTAGTGGAAGCATCTCAAGGCCAAAAGGGAGAAGCAGAACAACCATGTCGACTATTAATAATTAAGTGACGGGAGGGGCGGGCGTCTCTTTTTGCACCCTGACGTCATGACCAGGAGCCGGGGGCAAGCAAAAACACCCTGAGGCGCCGGAGAGGAGGACGGGGGTGGGGGCATGTGTTGGTACAACGGAAGACAAGGAGGACAACGACAGCCGATAAAAACATCACAACAGACACTCTTCAGCCCTCTGAGTCACTTCGCAGAGGAAACACAAAAGGAAAAGCCAGAGAGAGTCCACATTTGGAGGAGGGAACTTGATTCATACCATCAACCAAACTCAATTGGAGTGACGGCAGTTTCGCCCACCGACCACAGACCTGTGTCGCTACAGAACGGCAGGTTTGTTACTCATGTTTCCACAAGCCGGTCCGGCGGTGGCCGCTGATTAAAACAAGCCGCCCCTCGGCGGCGAGTGTCTCCTGCAGTCTCGTTCGTCTGCTGAGGCGCGATGGCACAAATGGTGACTCGTCTAATCCCAGCATCTCATATCTGCCCACCGCCCCCGTGTTTAAAAAAGGTTTGTGACCGAAATTAATTTTTCAAAAGGTTGGGCCGAGTGCAGCGGGCGGTGGCTTACGGGGGGAGGGCGACCTCCCCGGTTGACAACATCATCCACTGAGGGGGACTGTTGGTGGGTGTTGGGCTATTAGGAGATTTCTGTTAAATATTGATGAGTTTGTTTTTAATTATCTTTAGACAGTACATCTGTGTCAATCTATGCGCTGCACTGCCACTGGCAAGTACTGTTTATGAAGTGGAGAAGAAAAATAAGTGATTTCTGGTAGAGCAGCGTTAGCCAGTGAAAATGTCGGCAATTTGTCAATATTTCACGCTGGTCCTACAAGTAAAAACGGCAACGTGAACAATATTGCTGATTCATACTGTTACTGTGAAAGATACACACGCACACACACGCACACACACACACTCACACACACACACACACACACACACACACACACACACACACACACACA
Source organism: Scophthalmus maximus (assembly GCF_022379125.1). Classification (NCBI taxonomy): domain Eukaryota; kingdom Metazoa; phylum Chordata; class Actinopteri; order Pleuronectiformes; family Scophthalmidae; genus Scophthalmus; species Scophthalmus maximus. Next base: position 22,087,276 of record NC_061515.1, on the reverse strand, counting down.
CACACACACACACTGACTGTCTCCAACATGGTTATAAACAACAAGGAAGCAGCATGTGACAGTGATGAAGAACAATAGAACGTACAGTGCTGCGGTGTTACATAAGTAAGCCCTAATCTGCCCTAAGCACTTGGCAGATGGATTTACATATGAGACAGATGTGTACGAACACACACAAACACACACACACGCTGGAATTGCATTATTGCAGCTACTGTGGTTGGAGAACGTGAAACATATAAATAGCTGCCACCTGAATAAAGTTCACATTTCAGATGAAGTTGATGTGGTGCAGCTGCGTCGTGCAACCAAGGATAGTGGAGTCAAAAGTCGTGACAGCTCAACCGTGGCCTTCGTCCTGTTTTTACCAGGCGACCTGGACGCAGCACACACGTACAACAACGTCTCGACCTCCACACGAACCTTTCTCCTGCATTTGCTGCTTCATGAGGTGGAACCAAGTCTGATACGATAAGGAAAAGACAACTTCAAGTTTGGGGGAAGTTGAAAAGTTCATTTTTTTCCACTGTACTAAACTTCTGCATGTGTTGGTCAATCAGAAACACATTTCAAAAGGTTAAAGGTCATCTTAAAGTTTCAAAGAGCTTGTGAAAAGTGAAGGAAGGGAACCCTGCCAGAAACTTATTCTGTCCAGTGACCTCTGACCCGACAACTTTTCACAAATGAGTCCTTCGGTCTAAATTTATAATAAAACCACCTGCAGCCTCGCAGTGACTGGAGGTTATTAACCTGCACGCTGCATAAAAAAATACAGTTTTAACAAATAAAACTTAACATAGCAGATTGCGAGGGGGGATTATATCAACACACACACACACACACAAACACACACACACACACACATACACACGGTACCTCTGTCCTACCTCGGATGGCACCAAGACCAAGCGCCAACGGTAGCCAAGATTAATTCTGAGCACTTGACTTCTGTACTAGTTACCAATGTGGAGAAAAAACTAAATGGTTGCAGGAGTCAAAAGTTAAAAAGTGGGTGCCTGTCTCCCCCCTCCCCTCTTCAGAAGGCCTGTAAAACAGCCGCGAGTGGATTATCCCCTTGTGTTTTTATTCTCAGGGGCTTTTCATCTCCCCCTCCTCCTCCTCCCGCCTTCTTGCTGCTCTCTCGCCGGTGACGCTGCCGTCTCCTCAGACCTGCATTACCGTGCGGACAAGTGTCGCCCCATGGCCACGGGGCGAGAGGAGGCTGACCTACAATGCGGTATGGTTGTATTGAGACATCATAATAAGAGGGAGAGGAAGGAGGGGGGCGGGGGGGCGTCCAGGGTGCAAGCACTTAAGAGATGGATGTGTTGACCTGTTTCTGCAGCGGTCAGCGGGTGACACAGGTGTGATGTGTTTTGAATCACGTCAGTAAGAGTCGTTGTCTCGCATGGGCTGCTTTTCGGACAATAGTCCATCAGTAAATTACAGTCATTAATTAAAATATGTTCAGCTCATTGGACATATCTCCTATGATTTTGAACAGAAAACATGGTGAAGAAGCGAAACTGACATTTTCACAGTCTCTGCTCCTTGTTGTGGCGTATACCTGTGCTTTCCGAAAGATATAAATCAATGCCAACTCTCCGCAGCCGAAAAAACCCCCCGCCTTTTCTCAACCACCCTGTTCACCATGGCCTCCAGAAACTCTCCCTGACCTTGTCTTACTTTCTACTCAAAACCGCTCCACCGCCCGTCTGTTTTTCTGTTTTTTCAGCAGGCGCGGGAAAAAGGGGGCGAGCAGCTGTTGTTTTTTTCAAGACCACAGAATGTCTCCATCTCATTCTCAAGATTCATCATCTTCCGTCACCACTTTTAAAAGTCTCATTGGAGTTTTTCAAGTAGATCGGTCGGCAGCCGTCGCGTTTTTTCCTACCTGAGAAGAAGTTCTTGGTGCGCAGGAAGCTGACGCTGAGCCTCAGGATAGACAGCTTATCCAGGCTTGAGATGACGTCTTCCGCGAAGGGGAGCAGGCCGGCGAGCCGGTCCAGCTCCGAGTTCAGGCGGTCACGGTGGCGTTTGGACGGGTTGGACTTGGCGCCTTCAGCAGGGGTCGGTTTGACCCTGAATATGTGGGGAACACTGGAATATTTAACTTCTTTATCATGTGAACATTGATAACCAATTTGGATTATCAATTGATTTTCTGGGGGCCAATGCCGATACCGATATTAGGGAGTAAACATTTTCCAATATCGATATATTAACCGATATCTATAACATAACCTTTTTTTCAGCTTGGTAAAAATAATCATAGTTAATCGTATCCATTATGACACATATTTATATCATGTGTGATATTAATCAGTGCCCGGGTCGATATTACAGCAGGCTTATACTAACTATTGTCCAGCATCATGACACAATATCCTTACATATTATTTATTGGAATAGGTGTGAATGTGAGGCAGATATCTGTGTTTGTAGATGTACAGAGTTTATTTTGTGGGGAGTCAACATCGGAATCCGACTCAAAAATACTGTATAAGTCTAGGTCTTATAATCCATTATGTCGGTCCTTTAAGATGTTCAACCGACGATATCTCCAGTAAATCAAAGCTATTATTCAGTCTGTAATAACTGAGTGAATATAATAATTCCTGTAACGCTTAAAAAAAATGTTTAAGAACCCTACTTAGCATCGAAACAAATCTAATATATAATATAATTAAATATCAATACATATTTGAACACCCTTTAATGTAGGTATAAGTATATAACGACATTATATATAATACATATTTTAACACCCTTTAATGTAGTAAGTAGTAGATATAAGACACACACACACATATGCAGTATCCATATATACACACACCTGTGTGTGTGTGTGTCCACAGGAGGACTTACAGCTGTTTATTCTCACCAACTAACAACGACATTATTATGTGATGCGGCCTCTTATTTCCGTGTTGACATGACGCCTGTGGCTGCAGTGAGAGTGGAGTGTGATCATATCTCAATGATCTGACAACTAAACAACAGCACTTTCACTTCCTCCTGAAAGCACCGTCGAGCGAACGACTCACCCCTTCTGCGCCGGTTTCCTCCTCTTCCTCCCGGCATACATGTTGTTGTTGTTGTTGTTGTTGTTGTTGTTGTTGATGGTGTACTTATCCCCAGCTCAGCCGGAGGACGGCGGGATCCTGCGGAAACCAGCGGCTCTCCCGGTGCGGCGGGTCGTCGGAGGCATGTGACTCATCCGCGCTCCTCCGCCGACGGACGGGACGAACTTCCGACCCCCCGAAGCCCCGCTTCGCGTGTTCTTTTGTCCCCCCCCCCTAGCCGCCCAGGCTCACGTGTAGAGAACAGCCGCGCGCTCGCTTGAAAAGCTTCGCGGACGTCCGACGCCGCGGCTAAAGATAGACGACGCACTGCTTGAGCCCCCCCCCGCTGTCGCGGACTACTGTACCGTCACGGCGGGGCGGCTGTCGCGCTCTCTCGCGCCGGTGCCCCCGTCCATGGTGCCGAGGTTCCGTTTAAACTTTTATTTATTAGTATTTCCACCGACACCGTGGAGTGAAAACCTGTTCAAGTTGAGCTCCCCGTCCCCCTCTCTCTCTCTCTCTCTCTCTCTCTCTCTCCTCTCCTCCCGCAGCAGCTCGGCGCGACCAGCGCGCGCTTGCAGTGCACGTGCAGTAGTGGCACTGATTTGTCGACGGGAGCGCGCGGCGGGTCAAAGGTGACAGTGACAGTGACAGGAGACGGTTCCAGTCGAAGTAGAGGTTGAAATGTACTCAATAATACTAAAAGTATAATTACGTTGCACTTGTAGTCGCCTCACTATTCTACTTCACACCTCCTCACCTTTGACGGTACATTTTGTCACATAAACATTGCAGTCGGATCTCCAAAACTGCATCGGTCGGAGCGAATCTGTACGATCTCCTCTGCTAATGAATTACATTCACTCAGCTGATATAGTCACTTACTGTAAAAAAAAAAAAATCAATTATCAGCTCTTTATAAAAAAAGCAGTACAACTGGAAACATGTTGACAAGCTACAACATCGTGTACTGCATACTACTTTTTAGATATTAGATAGATTTTCTTTTTTATAAACTGTCACAACATCACGCTTTATTCAACCAACTTTACGTTCTATGTAATAAAGCATATCGGGGGAAAAAGAAAGACAATACAAGACAACGTGTAATCCTCCCTGGCCCAGTTTGGCCCTGTAGTGAAAACCATTAAAGGCTTAACTGGGAGCAGATTGTCAAACAGGAACAGATGTATTACAAGGGAACCACGTGGAGGAGCTGCAGTGACCCAAAACAGACTTAGGCTGACACCTAGTGGACGCTGGAGAACACTGGACTGCTAAAAAAAAAACTTCCAACACTGGCTATGAACTGTAAAATATGTTACATCTACACTTTCATCTTGTTTTATTTACACCAAGAGAGTGAGACAAAGAAATTGGAAAATATGATTGCCAAATTTTAAGAAATTCCCTCAAGGCATTCCTTAGATACTGCATTCACAAGAGCAGGATGGAAGGACAGAGTGAAGTACATATTTAAAAAAGAAAAGAAATACAATCAATAAACTGCCGAGTCATTCTGAAAAAAAAGTCACTGAAACCGCAGCAGTGTGTGTGATCTGATCACCTTTAATATGGCGAGCATGGACATATTGACTCAAACATTCATATACTTGTTAGAGGCAAAATATTGAAGGCAAATCCACGAGATATAATAAGTTGAAAAGTTACCAAAAAAAACCAATACATCATAAAGAGGGGTTACACATTTATATGCTGTGCAGACAATGTACAAAAAAAATTATAGTTGTGAGTCGGGTTAAGCCAATATGATATTAAAATACACATTATATGGCAATACATACTGTTTTTTGACGGAAAACAATTTTTAAGAAGACAAATATAGATATTTATATACAGGTACACAAAGATACTGCATTTTGGAGCCTTGAATTTGAAAAAAAATGTGTAATAAGCACAATGGCTTTTGTCTCATTTAAAATCTAGAAGCAAGCAACAATATATTTATATTTCTGTATGCAGAATATTTCTGTGAGAGAATAAGCTCTGACTGTAAGAAAGTACTGAAAGTACTACAGAACGAGAGAAGAGAGGGGACGCTTAGGTGACGAAAAGTCGCACACCTTGGAAATTGAACGCTTCATTTAGTCTTTGAGTCTTAAATATTCGGCCTCACTCTCTACGGCAAAGACGCTCAGTTATTTTTGATAGGGCTTTTCGCCAATCTCCAAATTTTGGGGGGATTTTCTGTGGCTTTATTACAATTTCCACTATTTTATAGCTGCTTTGGCTCAGTCTCTCCACAATCACAATTCTCACCTGACTGTATTCTTACTTTCAAATACAAAACATAAAACATCCAAATCATCACGTGCTCATTACTCGCTCTGCCGCAGGACATTTCTCCCCATTTTTTTATTGAAAATGTGAAAATATATTGAGTTCCGGTCCTAGAGGTGTAAATTAATCGTGGTTTATGTTTTTTAGAGGGAATTCTCACTTTATGCCATTTAAATAAGCGATAATCCTCGAGAAAATAACCAATGCAGATTTTGCATTGTTGTTTGGCATAACGCAGCATCTAGCCTGTACGTCAAAATGTGGTGCTGAGCACAAAAATGAGCCAAAGCGATTGTAAAACACCGCAACTCAATCGACCTCCTCTTCTTTCAATGCAGCAAGTGCTTTACACTACATTACCCAGAATGACGTTGTGCTGTGCTCTGATTTGTCCCTTTGGTATCCTTGAGAATAAGGAGTCACAAAATGGCTTTAAAGACTTATTTTTGGTATTTAAGTCAAGTATTCAAGTTCGTTCGTCACCGCCATGCAGCACTGCAATCTGCTGCGAATGATTCATTGCAAATAAGTGTTCTTTAATAAAGGTTCATAAGTGCTAAAAAGAAAAAAGAAAAAGTGACACAAAGCTTGCTTAGAAAAAAAACAGATTTTACGGCTCAGTACTGGATGAAGCAACTTTCCTTTTCAGTCTAAGTGCTGAGTCGTGATTTTTTTTTAAAGATCAACAGACGATCAAAAAGATCTCATCTAAAAGGGCACTTTAAGGTTTTTTTTTGTTGTTGTTTTTTCTGACTTGCCAAGTGTTTTTTTCCATTTTTTTCCTCCTTTAAAATATACAATAGCTGCCTGTAACTGTTTTACTTCTGCGTTTTTCGCTGCCGCGCATTCAGCGATGTTCCTGGTCTGAGCCAGAACGCCGATATACATAAACCACAATATAGAGAAAGAGAAAGAGAGAAAGACGAAGAGAACGGAAATCCGTTATTTCGTTTGAGTCCACTATCACAATCAAGTATCTTGATAAAAACGTGGTCTTTCATTTTCAGGTTCAGTTATGAAAAAGGAATCCTGGTTTAGGCAGGAGGAACGTTTTTTGTGAAATAGAATATTGTTAAAATAGAGAGCTACTATTCCTTTAAATTGTGCTCTAAGACATAGGGTGTGTGAATTACTTTCTCTTCAGTATGCTTTGGCAAAACTTAAAGGGAATAGTGCAATACATCTTTAAGAAACTGGCTCGGTGAAAGTTAAGGCAAGGGGCGAGTTTTACACTTCGGTTCCGTTCGTTTTATCGAATAGGAATTTCCCACCACACTCCTTTTTTTCTGCTTGTGTTCGCGATGGAGATGTTTTTAAAAATGGCAACAGACTGTCCCTTTAAAGTTTCAAACGGGTCTGTCGGTGTAAGGCACGGTCTCAATCGGTTTTCCCCCTGTAACAGGAAAACAACAACACAGAAATATTAAAGGAAAGGAAAGAAAAGAAGAAGAAACTGACTCTGTGAAAAAGCTCTGCCTGTTTGTTTTTTAAATCTGTAAATGATGCACTAAGTAGCAGCTTTATTTAACTCAATCCTCGTGTTTATATCTTTAAAAAAAAGGATCTGTTAGTAGGATGATGCTGTGATTTTGTTGTGCGTTTCTTTTTCTTTTATATATATATATATGTGTGTGTGTGTGTGTGTGTGTGTGTGTGTGTGTATATATATATATATATACCCTGTCTGCAAAGCAAATCTCCCCTAGTAGGACAGTAAAAGTGTTGAAATGAACTCAATCAAGACGCAATTTCAAAAGGACAAAAACAACAAAACAAAACAAAAACAAAAGCAGACACATTTCATCCGTCTGACAGCTCAGGGTAGAAAACAGGAGATTTCCAGGGAGGAGGCGCATCGGAGACGGCAGAGGGTCGACGGGAGGTCGTCTGAGCATTCTTTTTTTTTTTTTTTTACTTTCACTCGGGTAGACGCAACGTTTTGGGATGTTCTCATCCGCCGTGTCCCGAGACAGCGTGGCTCGGAGACCCCAAACCAACCATCCAAGTCTTTTCTCATCAAAATGTCAGATTAACAATTTATCTCAGATTTTCGTGGCTTTAGTCCAAGTTTATCTTTCAGAGTGTCATGGGTTCGTCGCTGCCCCCTTGTGGCCAGAGGAGAAACACCAACCACCACTCGAGCAGGCTCATCCCTCCACCACCCCCAACTGGGGTGCCAGGTGCGCTTTTGATCTCTTTTTAAAAAAAAAAATATTTTAAACTTGATCATGATTGAAGGAAAAAACCAAATCACTGATTTAAATTATCCATTTTTTCTTGTGGTACAGTCCAATCAGGTCCAAGAAAAGGATTACATTCTTCTTTGACGTCCAGCTTTGACAAAAACTAAACAAAGTGACAAGATGATTTCTTGAGACTTCTCTTCCTCGACCGCAAACCAGCCGTCCTTGGCCAAACTTGGGATTTTTAAAGCTTTCATCACAGTTTTTCCAAATTGGGAAAAAAAAAGAGAGAGAGGGAGGGGCATCCTGTTTTCACTCCTCATCCTTTTTTACTGTTCTTCAGTCTGTTCCATTTCTTGTTTAGAGACGAGAGTCTTCTGTGTCCTTTGAAACTGGCGTTTTCCAAGCTCTCAGAGTCGGGGGTCCCTCCGCCTTCCAGACGCCGCGGCGGCTCGTTCCTATTTGTTCTCCGAGTAGTATGCGGTCTCGTCTGGCAGCGAGGGGAAGGGGAAGCCTTCGTTCCCGATGACTGGATGGTTGTTGATCTGTGGGTAAAAAAAGACTGGTTAGGAGATGTGGCTTTACGGAGATTTATTTCTTTATCTGTCACAAATAACTGGGGACAATCTCCAAACAACTTTAATTTCAAAATACCAAAACTTAACTGGTCTAATAATCACAACCACCCGTGTTCAAATGTGAAAGCCCCCATTCAAGAGTCCAACTAATGGTCGCCTTTCGAGGTCGAACCTGTACTGGTTTTCAATCTCTTACGGCAACTTTAAAGGGTCAATCTGTTCATGGAGTTCATATTTCTTTCTTAATGTCTTTCTTATTAACAATCCAAAGAAAAGACAACCATGCTGCTGCACCAAATGCTCACAAGAGCACCAAAAGTTGATATAACCAAACGCTGCTGAAAATATTTAGGACTGTTTTAGCTGCTTTAGGAAATGAAACTATAGAAGACATATGACCTCAGTGGGAATCACTAGGTTTGTAGGTAAGAGCAGGAAGTATTTTATCCTTTTTTTATCCTTATCTTTCCAAAGTCAAATGCAAACTTAGCAGGGCTCAAACCTTGTACTTACAAATAAAACAAATGTGAATATACTTTTATTTCTCTTTTTTTTTTTTTTTACCTCTGTCTGTTCAGTAAAGTTAAGATACTGCTGTTGTTGCACCAGCAGGCCGTTCAGGTCGAGGCCGCCGGTCGTTTGGCATGACAGCACCGCCTCATCGGGATTCGGTATCGCCGACATCCCCTGCACCGACCGTCCTCCGGGAAGACCCTGATAGAAGCAGGAGGGCTTGGAGATTATCCGGTTGCTGACGGCTGTGTTCATTTGCTTGCGGCAGGGCACCTGGCTCAGTTGCAAACCATTTACATGCACAGAGGACGTGGCGTTGCCGAACATACAACTGCTGGAGGTCGCCAGAGGCGGCGGCGGCTCCAGGGCTTGCTGGGCAGGAAATGGTATGGCGGGAGTCTCTGGAGTCCAGAACATTGGCCTGCCGTTGACAGTGGTTTGAGGTGCAACGGCTCCGGGTGGAGGATTCCTCTGAAGTCCTGCCATTTGGTTGAGGCGGGAGCCAGACATTACCTGCTGCTGCTGCTCCAGTGGCCAAGACTGTCTCTGGTTCTCATTGTTCTGTGTCTGAAGTGGAATGTGGCCCTGTAAGTAGCTCGACGACGGGGGATCTGCGATAAACCCGGATTGGTTTGAAATATTCTGGGTGTACGTTTGGACAAAGTTGTTGACTTGGTTTGAGTTGGGGACAGATGAGCTCCACCGGTTCCCCTGGAAGGTGAACACGGGATTTAACTTCCTTTCTGCGCTCTGGTCCTGGAGGCCGATCGGCAGGCTGGGCATCCTCATCTGAACCTGGTTCTGCATTTGGATGGCGTTAAGCTGATTGGTTGGCCTGAACGCTCCAAGGTTGTTTTCCTTGGCAGTGACTGGTAAGGTCCTCGGGTCATTCTGTGTTTGAGGGCAAGAGTCTGTCAGGGAGGGGTTGAAGGTCACCGGTGTGTCAATGTTGCAAAGGCCGACAGAGGCGGGGAGCAGTTGACTGGAGATCTGCTGAAGCGTGGGACCATTCAAAGCAGGGGAACTCAACTGAGGGAGATCCATGTGGGTCAGTTTCATCGTTTCCAGGACTGCCGTCGGTTGACCATTCATCATCTGGCCTATGTTTGGTATCAGCTGGTTCTGGGGCTCCAGGGGCCAGCCGAAGCTCTGTTCCGCGGCTTGGTCGAGGCCCTGGCTCTGGAGGTCCAAAGTGGAGAGCGGGGCCGGCACGTCGTCCAGCTGATCTGGCAGTTTGAGCCCACCCTCCTTTTGGAGCTGCTCCTCCACGAAAGACAGTATGTCGTTGCTGAGAATGTCGTTCAGGTCTTCGCTCACGTCTGAGGTGTTGGTGCTCATCCTTAGCAGCGTCGTCTCCCAGCTCTTGAGCTCATCGGGCTCGATGTCCAGGGAGTCAACGACGTTACCATCCCCGAGGATCTGCTGCAGGGTCTCCATCATGTCCTGCACCATGGCCTCTGATTTGATCAGATTCCCCACGGGTTTGGGCGAGGGGTTCTGCCACACGTCCCCTGGCACGTTGACCATGGCGTGGGTGTCCTCGAAGGCGGCGTCGTTGAGGGAGTTGATCGTGTTGGTGTTGTGTTCACAGTAGACGGACTGGTCTTGGCGCAGCATGCAGCCCAGGAGGGAGTTGGGGCTGACGGAGACGTCGTCCATCTTCCTCTGCTTCGGCGTGGAGCACGCGTCGGGGATGTCGACGGTCGGGGTTGTGTCGTACAGCAACGCCTCTCCAGTGGTGAAGTTGAACGGCAGCTGCAGGCGCCGGAGATGTAGCTGTTCCTCTCCTTCTTCATTTCTATAGGAAAAAGACAGGAAGAGGGTTTTCTTTCTTTTGTTTCTATAAATTCAAGCAATATGTTTTTCGTTAATCAGTTAGTTGCTTAAAAGGAAATTATCTTTAACTCAAATTTGCAAGTCATTTTTAGGAATCAGTATTCACTAATTCCAGCTTGTCACAGGTGTGTTTCTTATGTTTTATATCATTATTATCATGATAATATTGATGGAAATAATAATCAGTTTCAACCTGTTACCTAATTTGGTAACACTTTGGCATTGATAAGAGGGTTAGGGTTAGGGTTAGCCCTAACCCTAACCCAAATCAACAGCTAGAACTATAAAGTTTCCCTACTGAAAATGAAAATAATCATTTTGCAACAAATTTTATCTGTCGCTTTTGTCAAAATTGCTCATGAGAAGCTGTTGCAAGCAAATATTTGAGTTGGACCCCTTTTTTTTATTGACCAACTAACCAACTAATTGAAAAATTCTAAAGCAAAAAATTGTGACATTTAGAGTAAAATAGCAATAAAAGGATTTCATCGACTACATACATACAATAAAAAAGTGCTTCATATGAAAACGAAATGGCTTTACAATACAGTATAAAATTATAAAAGCAGATAGCTACGCTCCAAGCTCTCCGGGTAGTGAACTTGCAGGATACTTACGTCAGCGCTCTCTGTCGCGCTATGATGAAGTCGGGTTTCCCTCCTTTGAAGATCAGCCTGGCGTTGGCTTGGACCCAGAGCCACATCCCAGTTTTTCTCAGGAGCCTGAAGACGGTGAAGCCGCTTTCGCCAGTTTTTATCACTGGACAGGACACAGATACAGTCAGACATATTGTACTTCTCTATCAGCTTTAAAGCAGCACTTGTCCGGTTTAGAGATATATATATATATCTTTAAACCAGACATGTTGACAGCAGGTTGAAACGTTTAAAAAGGCAGCTTCCTCAGGTGCCTACTTCTCAAGTGGTTGTCGGCGCAGTACATCATGTCTGCAGCGTGGATGAAGTGGTAGCCAGAGCCCCTGGTGCAGAGCTCGGTGTCGCTGTAGCCCAGAACCACCCTCCCTCTGTGGGAAAGAAATAACACACACAAAACATTAATATGAGTGATTGCGACCAGCGGCTTGGATTCTTCAATGATCGTGCCTGTATTAACAATCGATCGATCGCTTGTGATGGTTTTATGATGTCTGTTTTATAAGATATTGAAAGACAGAGGTTAATTCCTTCTCCAGTCTGAATTCGTGGGATACTTTAGATCATTTGAGGTGAAATCCCTGGGTGTTCACCTGGTGTCGGTGCCCATGGGCGTAAAGTCAAGCTTGTGTTTGGTCTGGAAAATGAGCGTCTTGGTGCGGATCTCCAGGATGGACGGCGGCTGCAGCGGCGTGGCGATGGAGAACAGAGCGAGCTGCGGCGGGACCAGCGTCCCGTTGTCCGACACCTTGTTATGACCGTGGAGGAACTTCAGGCGGCCTCTGAAGTTCAGAGCCTGGAAGACAGACAGCTCAAGTTTTACACGCAAACAAGAGGCGAAGGATAGAGATTTGCATGTTTCTACATCAGGGATCAAAAACAATTTCCCAGAACTCTCATGAACCTCCCGCAGCTAGATTGGTTTATAGTCTCGGGTAGTCTAAACTGAACAGATCCTGAGTTTTATTAATGAAACAATCAGATATTTGTACATTTATCCATTTATTCACATATGTCACAAGCAGCATTTTCTGTGAGCTACAGCTGCAGGATGAGTTACCAGGAAGCCGGAGGAGTTGTCGAGCAGGCAGCGGAATCGGCAGCAGAAGTTTCTCTCCAGGAAAGAGGAGTTTTCCGGAGGGATGGCCTGGGGGTCGTAGGTAATCATGCTGCTGCTGATCTCCGCAGAGTTCTGATCACCTGTAATCACGATGACACTGTTTATGAACCCCCGTGGTGACAACCCGTGTGGTCTTTGCTCTCACTGCCAGCAGAGAGTTCACTTACTGGGACTGTCCGCAGTGCCGTTGGACTTGCAGAGATTGGGCTTGAGGGCGAAGTGGAGCTGTCGTCTGAACAGGGCTCGGTCGTCCGTGTGGATTAACTCAAACACACTCTGATGGACGACGTCCGACTGGAAACGGGAGAAAAAAACAACATGCTGAGCTGAATCTAAGTCCATGAATCTATATTAAGTAAAAATCTCCTTTATTTATCAAAATCGACAGCATCATAATCAAAGAGATTTGTCCTTTTCTTGAGCAATCAATGAATTTTACACCAGAAAAATGTCATAGTGGAATCACAGCCGTTATGTGTGTGTTGGCACAACTGGTTTGGACTGGCCCTCCTCCAGCTCAGCCCTCATTTTGGTGGCAAGCTATATCCCTGCCGATGTTTGTGCTGGCGAGCTGCGTTCAAGGCCGACGATGCGGGTGTCAATATCGCTGCGGTTTGAACAATGCCCCCCGGTGGATGAAGGCCACTGATTTTAAGGGAGGGGGGAAAACACAGCGGCGTCGTTGTGCTCGAGGAGCGAGGTGCTGAGCGAGCTGCGCCTCTCTCGTTACTCAACCGTCGACAAACAAACGCGGAGAGACAAAACCCACGTTTGTCAGCGGTGCTCTGTCGAGTTCAAAACAACCCTGAAGTCAGGATTTGTGAGCACAAAAGGGTTTAGCTTTTATTTTATTTTTCTAAGCACTGGAGAGACAGAATGAAGTGCGGCGAATCCCTCCTCTCCGAGTTATTTTCATGCTTCAGCTCCTTGAAACTTTACATCTTCAAATCGGTTTCATCTAAAGCTTCCCCACGTCGTTCCTCTTTTTATATACAGTTTTTTTATCTCTTGCAGGATCGGTCCTGTCTGCTCTTTATCTCCGGGCTCGTTTCTTCTTTTCTCGGCTCTATAGCTGTGTTTGGGAGCTGCTCTATAAATAAAATTTGGAATCTTGGGCATTCAAAACAAAACGTTTCCTTACCTGATTAGCATCCTGACTTCAGATTGTGTCGTGAAAAAGCTGCGTGTGTGCATGTTGTTGTTTTTTTCTTTAGTACATGCACTCTCCCCAGGCAAAGTAAGTAGCTGTGACACAGTGGGATTATTTCAAAGAACCATGCCAGTTTTTTTTTTTTTTTTGTTAGATGTTTTAGCCCCTTAAACTCCATCTTGTGTAAACTTAACATAACTTCACAGTGTTTATGTTGCTGACCAATGCTTTCAGTTCTTTTCTGTTTACCCTGTTGTGTACGTTTGATTATTTTTGTAATCTAGGTTTGAATTTCTGATGAATTATCGGCGGATGTCCTTAGTGTAACCATGGAACTGATGGGAGGGGGTGGGGGCAGTCACAGCTTTGTAACTACATGTGACAAAAAACAAAATGTTCACCGCGATAGATTCGAATCTCGACTTTTTAAGTGCACAAACATGAAGTGAAACCGACGGCTTGTGAGATGGGATGAAACCTGTGCACCGTTATGATCCTTTAAAGGATGTTTTATGAGGACCACCAGAGTTCAGGAGGTCAATGAAGCAGAAACAGACAGCGAAGAGTTATTTCTGTGCCCAGGCTCAGGTCGGATTTGATCATTTCTGGGAAGGATCATTTCTGCCCAACAGGAAGGGGCGGAAAAAAGCTGATCTGCAGATTATACTTCTTCTCACTTGGCACTATAATTGACTCATTTTCTATACAAAAAAGCATAAAACTCCTTCTAAAGCACAGGTCAAATCTGAAGACTAACTGAACACTGCATAAACTCTCTTAGACCTTTTTTCTTCTCTGTAACATTGAGGACGAAACACAGACTTAACAGCGGCAGTAGACAACCCCTCACATCACAAAAGAACACCCCAGTGTCCCATGCTCTCGTACGTCCGGTGTCATTTGTGCCGACGTGCTTTTTACCTGATGGAAGCCGAGGAAGTCCTGGATGGTGGGGGACGTGTAGAAGATGTACCCCTCGGCCGTCACCGCCAACACGAAGCCGTTGAGTGCCTGCAAACCGGGGGAAAAAACTGTTATTTTCATATCTACAGCTGCCTTTTCATCCTTTTTCATCCTCCCGTTTATCAAGTGCAATTATAAACACAGAACATTTTAAGCCAATTTACTTTAACTTCTTCTATGAAGACATATTTTAAATTATTCATTATGTTATTTATGATTCAGCATGTTTATACAGCAGGAGAACCTATTGTTGTTGACAAATACATGAATAATCACAGCAGATTGCAGTTATTATTAACCAGTTATTACATGTTTTGCCACTAATTTTATTCTTTAATAGTGTTGGTAAATCATCAAATTGAAAGACACCAGTCAATGATGTTTTGTGTTCAGCCAAAGTCCAAAAAGAATGAAGCCATTTCATTTGGAAAAGAAAAATGTTTGACTCATTTAATTGTAATAAAAGGCTCATATTTTATAACCGACTGCAAAAATAAGGTCAATACGCCGCTCATAACCTTCATTTATTCTGTTCATATTTTGTATGTCTGCCTTAAATTTGATGATGTCAGAAATCGATCCTGCTGTTCATCAAAGACGATTCTTGTATGCTTTGAAATATTCCACAGGTCTCCAGTCAGGAGACACTTGACCAGGTCCTGGTTTTTAATTTTGTCCTTCTTTAAAAACACTTTTTGTGTTTAGGATCATTGTCGTGTTGGAAAAAACTCCTTGAGACGGGCAGTCGTCTTTTCATTCAATATTCGGCTATGCAATCTTGCGCTCAGAGTAAGTGCCAATCTATAAATGCCATCGAATCCCATATCAGCACACTCCCACAGCCCTGTGGTCGTCAGGGCTGGGAACACACAAAACACGCTGGAGCTCGTCCGATCCAAGCGCATTTCCTTTCGGTTCCATCTGACCAGAGGATGTTCTGCCAGCTTTCATCAGGGCTGATTTTCATGCTCTCTCTCTGCAGAGTTTAGTATCGGGGGTTTCGTGCAGCGTTGAGTTTTTTTTGCTTGTGATTGGCAGCGCGGCTCGTCCTTCATCCACCATCCTCTGCTACAGCTGCGTTTCAGATCGTGTCCTTGCGCCAAATGAGGCCCTCTTGATAGCTCCCATCTTCGGGATGTCTCACAGTCGTACCACGGCTTTACCGTGTAAAGCCATGTTGCATTAGACGAAAAAACCCCGGCCACCTCGATCACATGTAACCTGACGTTTGTTGCAGAGGTCCCAGGCACACTTTTCACTATTTTCACTCTTTTTGTTTTTGTTTCACAGTACAACAAACGCATCTGAGGTGTTACCTGGAGCAGCAGTTCTCCCTCGGAGAAGCCGACTCCGTCGATGGAGGTCACCTGGGAGGTGAAGATCGAGGACAAGGGCGAGGTTGAGGTGGTCGTGGCGGACGGAGTCAGCGTGTTCTGGACGTTGCCGCCGAACATCAGGCTCCCCTCACTCGTCCAGCTGGAGCCGTTCTGGCCTTTCTTCATGGTGGCTGGAGGCAAAAAAACAAAGGAACCCTGTTACACGTTTTTAATACCCAGAAGAAGGAGTTTGCCCGAGGCAGCAGCGAGGTATGCATTATCATCAGCATCACAATTTTGGCCCAATTCAATATTTATTTGACTTTCTGTTGTTTTATATTGTTTTCAAATTTCAAACACACATTTCCAATTCGCATGCTCCGTCCAAAAACAAGAAAAACAGGAACTGAAAGTAATTTAAGAAGCGACTTTTACGTGTCTCCACCCGGCGTTGGGTGTCTGCAGCACCAACTCGACAAACAGCTGATTTTACTCTACATTTTCTCACAAAAATATCTGTCGAAATGCAAAGTGTGAAGTGAGAAAAACACAAAGAGGAACAGCACATCGCCGCCCTTTTTTTCCCCATCAGGGTGGAGCTGCCTGATGTTTCCTGTCGCCCTTACGACACTGTCGCTGAACTCTTCCTCCTTTTTCCTTTTCCTCCTCCTGCACTTATCAGGCACCTCTTATCACTGAGAGCAGCAGCAGCAGCAGCAAAACGAGAGAGAAGGGGGGTGTCTCCACAGCAGCCGAAAATATCCTCTAAGAGAGGAAGCAGGTGGATTTGAGTGGTGGAAAACAGAGCAACTGATGACAGACTGATGAGGAGGAGGACGGACGCATTGATGGAGCCAAAATTGGTGACCGATGATTCACCCAAATATCAAAATGTATCTGATTTTATTTTTGTTGTGCCTTTCTTGTACCTTTCCAGGATTACAGAGAAAAGCTAAATAATTCTTAGTTGACTCTTTGGTAAGAAGTCAAAGGTACGAGTTATTTTTAGGTATTTTATTAAACACCGTAAATGAACGGAGTGGAAATCAAACCCTCAAACTGCCCGCAAGAGAAGGAAAAAACTGTGTAGCTGTGTGATGGTTTCGAAAGCTGCTAGATAAGACCTCAAGTTATATTCTACAGATGTTACGATTCTGATATCAGTATCAGAAATGCCTCCAATCCGAAAATGCGGGAAAAATAAGCAAATCTTTGAACCAATCCAATGCCACTTCTTTAAATTGGTCCCACCCAGATAAAACAGCAATCTCAAGCATTCCATATTGCCGAAAATCACTTCTTCTTTGCCGCCTTAAAAATGGTACTTGCCAGTGTCAGTACAGCGTAACTGCTGTTGTGGAGCGGTGAAGAAGAAGTGAATGTCGGTAATGTAGTGTTAGGCCAAACCTAGAGAAAAACGTAGCATTCCGTATTATAACATTGTTTCTGCTTCATGTTGGCCAAGATGTGAAATCCGACCTACATGTCAAATTGTTCATATCATATTTTTTTCATTCAGTACTTCCCAGCTGTATACAACAACAATATAAAAAAACTATTATTAATTGAAGTAATGTGACCTGAATAAATGGTAGAAAAATATCATTCTTGCAAAAAAAATTTGCACCAAAACCACTGCATGAGGATTGGACTGACAGTTACAAACTTTGGACTGTGGGAAACTAACCGATGAATGGAGAAGATAATCAGTAGATTAATATTTACAGCAACAATAATTACTTGGAGCCCTACACACTATGAAGTCAAGCTTTAAACTATCTAACTAGTCTGACACACACACACACACACACACACACGCACACACACACAGAGTGGATGGAGGCTGGCTCAGCCCAGGCTAAACAAGGATAACCACAAAATTACCCGTTAGCCTTGCGTTTTTTTGTCCTGCGGAGCGAACACACCGGGGTGGCGGTGATTTTGTTAGACGAGACTGCGTGTGAAGTAGTCTAACGGAGGAAACTTGATCGATCCGGATCAAGCTGGTTTTTATAACAGAAGAGTTTTTTCACTCATCAACGCGATCGAAACTGGACGAAAACTGTCAGTTCATAACCTATAACCACAGATGCGTTGTTTCCTGTAGTGAAGTTTTTCTTCTTTCGGTAAACTCACTGAGCATGTGTTATTAATAGCAACGTGACTTTATTTAATCACCATGTATAAAACAAACCAGGAGAACCAGTTGAAAGTGCTGGTGTGTATTTTTATCATTTAAGAATTTTAATTAATTGTATTTACAATGAAAAATGAGTTGGGATGAGTTGTTCTATTTTTGCAGAAAAACACTGAAACAAAAGTTGAATCCTTCTCTAATAATATTCAAAAAGTGATCATCATCGCTGAGATTTGTGAGATTTTTTTACGTGACGACAGGATAAAAGAAACAGATGCGTAGAAAGTTTGCAAAAAATTCCATTCAAAAAAAGACAGAACACTAGAAGATCTGTTGTTTTTCAGACGGACCGGTTTCTGCAGGCGACATGGTCATTCGTTGAAATTTTTAGTGACAAGGATTTTTTTCATTTATTATTTATTTGAGGTTTGGTGCCTTTATAGACAGATGTGAAACATCGACTTCAAGTGAGAAGTATAATGTTTGAGGATAAAACCCACTGTTTTGAAACCATAACGATTCAGAAAGCCTTTTGAGAATCTGTCATTTCTAATCTCACATGATCAATGAGGTATTTGTTGTAGCTCAAGTCTTAAACTGTTCCGCTGTTTCTGCTCACTTTGCAGTGAAAAAAATCTTTTCTTTCTCATGTTTTGGTCACATATTGATTGTGACCAAAACACTTTCAGGAGTCTCGACACAAATCAAGCGTACCCTCTCAACCTCACGTGAACTCGCAGCCCAGGCTGAGCAACTTGACTTTGAATACCCCGATAATGACTGTGAAGCCTCAGCGCTGCTGCGAGTGTTGGCATGCTGCACACCCCGAGGGTTTTATATAGGCTAGGAACTGCAGATGTTTTATATATAGCAGGACAGAAAGAACATTTAAAGCTGGTCCTGTTGCGCCTTTTCTCGGTTGCTTTGTCAAGCAAATCTCTAAAATGTTAACAGGAGTTTAGGGGCTGCAACTAATAATTATTCTCTCAGTTATTCTGTTTTGTTTTGACTATAAAAATCTCAGGGGGAAAAAAGCAAGCAGGGCTGAAAATAGAGAGAGAAGTTAGAGAAAAAACAAAACAGAGAAATAATGCCATGTGCGATATCTCCAAGCCGATGATGAGGTCTTTAATTTCAACTTGTTTATTCAGATCAAGATATTCATTTTACTGTCACGTACGACGAGAACAGCAGGATATCTTCACATTTGAGAAGCAGAAACCGGAACATATTTGGCATTTAAACAAATAATCCGCTATCACAATAGCCTATCGGTTCATCCACTTATCATTGTAGTTATAATTAGCTGGCTGGGGCGCTTAACACAAAATTGACTGTAAAAATTAGCCTACTGTTATAACGTGACATGTCATGTTGGTAGCTAAGCTGTGTATACTTGACTTTTTGGCCGTCTAACCCCTGACCCCAAACAAAAAGCAGCCACACCGACCACTTCTTTGACACTGTCAACTGGTAAATTGAATAAGTTACAGCTTGCCGTGTGAAGACACAGGGATTTCTACAGCCCTCAATCTCTCACAAGCAGCTGGTACCAATGAATGTTTGATATATTTTGCTTGAAAAACCCACTAAATGATTCATATGTCATGATGTCACTAAATGTTTTTGTCATATGACCAGCTGATTTCAGACCTAAAAGCAAATTATATCTTTTTATTTTACATATTTTCTTTTAAGAGAGACATCAAATGACGTGGTTTGCGGTTAAAGGAATGGTTTCGCATTTTTGGGAACTGTTTTTTCTAACTATTCCTTTCGTGACATTGCGTCACATGAAAACAACAACCACATAAGCTGGTTATATTTGATCCAAAAAATCATGGTATATGGACATGGGGTCAGAGCCATAATCGTACCAAGACAGACAGGAACATGCAAAGCGAGGAAGAAACTAAACCAGAAGGGTCGGTTTCACACATTGAAGCAGAAAAGAAGGAAATGTAGCGCCGTGGTTAAAACTGGACACGCGCTTAAAATCTCCCTCCTGTGTGAGGACGACCAGGTGGTAATACGATTTCAAAAAGCTAACATTTACAGAAAGTCTGATATCAAAGGACGAGTTCCCGGGCCGTGCCAGGATATGCAAATGCTGCGGGC
Source organism: Scophthalmus maximus (assembly GCF_022379125.1). Classification (NCBI taxonomy): domain Eukaryota; kingdom Metazoa; phylum Chordata; class Actinopteri; order Pleuronectiformes; family Scophthalmidae; genus Scophthalmus; species Scophthalmus maximus. Next base: position 22,067,343 of record NC_061515.1, on the reverse strand, counting down.
CTTCGACCAACGTTACCAACCAAACTTATTTGGTACCCAAAAGAAACACACACACACACACACACACACACACACACACACACACACACACACACACACACACACACACACACACACACACACACACACACACACACACACACACACACACACACACACACACACACACACACACACACACCACAAGATGCTGGATTGATCATAAAAATATTAAGGGGAACACGTAATCTGAGATATAGAACAGTTGGTACAAAGAGCCTAGGGAGAGAGAGTCTGGATGGAGTCTGCTTTGCCAATAGAAAAAATTGGTCTTTGGTAAGACGCATAAATCCACAGTTAAACAGACAGAAAGCAAAAAATTTTTTTTATTACATTAAGATGCCCTGTTGTGCTGATTAACACCGCTGTCTGTTTTCTTTAGTTTTGATTAATGGTGCTGCATACCGCTCACATTCCCGAATCTGGGTATCACCGGTTCCACACATGTTGGCGGACGGCCACTGGGAAAGCTTAAACTCGAGAAATCCTATTACCGATGCAGCAACAGTGAGTAAAGGGACATAAAAGGGAGCCAAAAAAAGGAGATTTAATGATGATTAGAAGATTGAAAGATGAGAAAATATAGGTCATTTAAGAACATATATGGATACCACTACAACTGAAACAACTGATAACAGAGTGGCATGATCTCTAGATGCGTAACCGCATCTTTAAACATTTTATGACGATCAACATTATGCTGACTGCGACTACTGTAGTGTACCCATTTTGTGTTAAAATACCTGGCATCTTCTCCTCAGAAATGAGAGCAATTTTTTCATAAATAAAAAAAAAATCAGCAAAATACAAAAAACAAGTTGAGGATTATTTACCTTTTAACAATCCATGATACTGAATTTAAGGAAATTCAGTAAACAATGAATGAAAACCTACATTAATTGGCACTCTCTTTTGTTTTTTTGGACTGAAACTTTTACCATTAAGATTTTCGATGTATAAAATGTAAGAAATTCTTCTCCACAACACAACTGTTATTTCCTCGGCATAAAAAAACATATCTGCTTTGAATTATCTACATATGTTATGTATATTGTATATTATTATTTTGTCTGATTCATTCTTTGAGAAAACACAAGCACCAACACATGCATATCTGCATTATTAGCCAGATCTTCCCTCATATGCTGCACACGTGTTTCATGGCTAATATTAGACACAGACACAAAATATAAAAGGTTTTAGAAATCTGCTCACAAAATGATGATCGTTCACATGTAGATAAGAGATTAAATAAAACCTCACGCACTTTGAGTTGTGTTTACGTGTACCTGCTTCGTGTTAAAACACACTTCTCATTTTTAATCCCATGCTCCTTCGCACTCTCTCCCTCTCTCCCCTTCTCCTCGCAGGATATAGTATCAATATAATATCTTGCTTGTAACCACATCAAAGCAAGATATTATATTGTAATGATCCAGTCTACTGCAGGCTGGAAAAGATATTCTAGAATTTGGTGAATTGAATTTAAAAAACTTCTTTTTTTCAAGGCTTTTAAGAAAATGTTCCCCTGTAAAACACCTGAGGAAAGGCGTTGGAGTTTCATTTATTATAGTATTTTCAGTTGATGTCTGACTCCAAATGTATTTTTTCTTACTTATCAATCCTTCGAGCTCGACCTCCATTACTGAGATTCACTCATTACACCGTCCTCTCTGACTGGAGCTGTGCCGAGCAGTGAAATCACCTGGCGCAGCGTTGTGCAGCGACACCTGGTTCGACATCGCTTCTGTAATCTGACTGCACACAAAAATGTATTTGTGATCTAGGAATGGCAGACGAAGCTTATGCAGAATCACCTCACAGGAATATCATTTCTCGGCAGATGACACAATTTAAACACCCGCCACCTGAGGAAAGAGTGACATGCACGGCAATAAAATGTGATGTAGTCCAAACAGAAACTGTGCGGGATCAAACTTGTGCTCTTTGTTAACTAAATGAGACACTTAAATACGGTTTGCAGGACTGGATAACGATTATAAGTGCAAATATAAAAACATTTGTCCATATTCACACACAAACAACATGTGGTGTATATGTGGATTGTTAACAAATATTGAGTTGAGATATATGTTAGCCAAGACTAGACACATGAATTTTCAAGAGTGTACGTCTTTGTCTTTGGTTTCACTGTTGCTTTTGTGTGGTTTTGGTGTAATAGTGTGAAGGGGAGTGGGGTGAAGGGGAGTGGGGTGGGGGTATGTACGGGCATGCCCAGAGTTAGGGCCTCTGACGCACATTCGTATACACTCATAGCCGGAGGCGATCTAGCTCAGTGGTTCAGCATCTCAGTGCAGCAACAATGAGATATTTTAGTACCGAGAGGAGCGGGGTGAGAAAGAAGTTTGATCAAGATAAGGCAGAAGAAATGAAAGAGGCGTGGGAGGTATGAATAGAGAAAGTCCTGAACAAAGAGAGAAAGAGGAGTGAGTCCAAGGACGAGAGACAAAAAAAAAAAAGACAAATAAGAAGACAGATGAAACAAGACCACAAACCTTAGGGGAGGGGGGAAACTGAAGAAAAAATACCAAACAAACTGACTTTCAAAGATTCAAATACGAAGAAAACACAAATTAATCTGAAAAAGTACCCAGACAAAAACTACATAAACAAAGAAAGAAAACCTGAGAGGACCGCCGTATGTGCCCTGAGGGACACCGAGGCTCTGTTTTCTGACAAGGTTAAAGAAAGAAAAAAACACTTAATTTACCCCCTTCTACCCCAAAACGCTGAGGTTTTAACAGGGAACAGCTGACTCCTACCAACCGCCAGAGCCCTCATAAAACCGGAGAAATCCCTAAAACCACCACAGCCCCCCCTCCCACCTCTTCTTCTCCTATGGCTTTACAATGAAGAAGGGGGCCCTAAAGCGCTCAGGCCGCCTCCTCGCCGGCTTCATTCAGAGACTGTTCGCTGATCAAAAACGTTTCTGCGTAGTACCAACAAGTTGCGGTGTGTTCAATGCTCTTGTGGTTCTATACTGCACTTTAACAGTGCTCAGATGGCCTAACAGTAACTTTACAGGGTTGTAAAGGAGCTAAAAGTTCTCTACTGTACGACTGCTTCTTACATATGACCTCAATGTGAGTATTTTTAGTGTTTAGGTCACAAGTACAAATATTAATTGGCTCACAGTGAGCTGGTTATCTTTTACATTGTCACCTTTCACCCAGGGGGGAAATGGAAAGTTTGAATGTGAAATTAATCTGACGATTAATTGCTGATGAAAGACAAAAAAAATCACTAGTTTCCATTGTGTACTTTCTATAGTTCCATTTTGTGGGTAAGGACAAAAAGAGAAGTGCACTTGTTGACCCCGTAATCAGACCCACAGTACATGAAATCATTTTAGGCTGGTGAGAGCCATCAACCCACTACCTCCCCATCGTTTCCCTCTCTTTCTATCATATTTGGGAACAAACCCCCCCCCCCCCCACCCAATCCCTGCATATCCCAACACCAGCTCTGAAGCACTTTGTGGTTTCTCTCGACTTTGAAACCCAAGAGCTGAATGGAGTCATTGTTCTTCTTCGTTTTGGACGGTAGGGTGGAGGAGGAGAGGGGGGTGGGGTGTGTGTGTGTGTGTGTGTGTGTGTGTGTGTGTGTGTGTGTGTGTGTGTGTGTGCAGTGGGGGAGGGGTGGGGGTGACAGGAGATCAGCATCACCGACACTCATACTCTCTCTCTCTCTCTCTCTCTTTCTCCTTTTCAATTCTCAGTAATGCTCGCTCGCTCTCCCTCTCTCTGTGATCCTCTCGCTGCACGTTTGGACATGAGCGGCGAGAGGACTTTGCAGAAGCACAAAAAAAGAACTTGTCTGCTTCGGAAATCGAACAGGAGGGTTTCAGATTCAGCGTTCGCTCAGACTTCTTCTCCGTTCGGTCTCTCCGGCTTTAAATCTTCTCTGCGTTTTTAACATGTATCATCTGTTGTCTCTTGCGTGTAGTTTCCTGTTATTCTGGTGTCCCTTTGAGCAGTGATATTTTGTTAAATTTGGTGCGCACACACACACACACACACAAACATACACACACCGTCCACACCCACGTAAACACCAAAAGAAATAAATTACATTATTGAGACTGTTAAAGGCATAATAGGATATTGCCATGGACGTTTCTTTCCTGTTTTCTGATGTATTATTGCCTAATTGAAGAATTGACAAATATTATCACTTGCAGCTCTATTTGTAATTCATCCATACAACCACTGTGACCATTTATTATCAAGCCTTGAAGACATAAAAGGTCAGTGATTAGGTAAAACCTGATGAAAAGTTACTTTGCCTGAAGGTTTATTTTTACCTGTTTAGTGTATTGATTCTGTCATGGTTGTTGCCAGATTCACCAGAAAGCTCGGCCATTTTCTTAACTGACTTACTCTTGTGTAACGAAATCTCATATTGGCAGAAGAATTACCATTGAATGCATTTCATCACAGACTTTTTAAGGGCGAAAGTGTTATACAGGCATATGAGATTTTGGATTGCTTTTAGGAATGAAAAGTGCTATAAAAATGAAATGTGCTATTATTATTATGAATATTATTATTATTATTATTATTATTATTTGAAGCTAGAAAAAAAAGAGACTGTGATCAAACAGGAGACAACAGAAGTAATCTTTAGCCCTGAAACTTGGAGACCTCCACTCTTTACGTTGTTCATGTTGAAAACTGGTAATTAAAAATCTAAAAGTTTTTAATGTATTTTTCTTTGAGGTATCCATCCCTCTTCACTTAATTAGTCTGCCGTCACAGACACCTGATAAGTCATCTAGAGGCCTCGATTCCTGCTGCGAGACTAATCTTCCTCATCTCGTTTTGTTCTCTTCCTGCAAAGTTGTTGTTACTGCGACTTCCTGGTAACCACAACTATTTCAAAGATTGGTCACGCCCAAACGGTGAACCCACAAAAAAAAATGGTAAACAACCCATCCCCACCCACGAGAGACTGTATCAAAAGAACTATCACAGGTGATGAGGGGATTCAGGCCTGAAAAGGCACACTGTTAAAACTGTTAATTTATTGAGGTAGCTAGAATCACCGCCTTGTGGTTTTATGCTCAGCACCTGAGCATTTTTGAGCAGTGCCTAAACCGAATAAACAAAAAAAAAACTATACTGACAAACTCTATAGGTGCAAAAACTCACGAAAAATGTGAACGATGATGTCAGGACGTAACAGTCACTTCAGTTTGGAAAACATCTGTAATGATAAAGGTCCAACGTGTGAAAATGTGTGACGCTTGAACGGCTCAAACTCAAGCTGGGCCTCACAATGTCATAACACACACACACACACACACCCTTTGTACATACAATCAGGGACAAGCAGGTTCAGTCACAGATGTGCTGTATGCGTCTAGGAAAAGGTCATGCTCTTAAAAACACAAGCCCACACACAACTCAAACACACACACACACACCTCCTGCCCTTAACCTGCTCTTCCTACGGCAACGCTGACCTCTGACCCCTTGCATGTTGCGATAAGGCTGCGTCTGGAGGAGACGTCTCGACGTTTACATTCCTCCGTCTAAACAGCAGGTCGCTCTCGGGTGATACTGTACACGACCCACCACACCCTCACGCACACACACACACACGCGCGCACACACACGTGGATAATACCAATCACTCATCAAATGGAGAGCAACTTGAGGAGTTCATCTGCAGAACACGGGGAGAAAAATAACGTCTGTCTTTCATTTAGTCAAATGTGGACAAAAAAATACCATCACACTGAGGAAGTGTGTCACTCAAGCTTGAGATCATGCTCAAATATCTAATTCTACACGGATGATAAACATGATTCTGGATGATGTTTTAAGAAAAAGAAATTGAAAAAAATCTGCACAAGGATAAAAATAAATATCTTGCTGTTGGTCGAATAAAAGACATCTCCGGCTGTGAGACATTATAACGAGCAGATTTGACTGTTTTCAGGATTTTGATTAATCCTTTGATAGAGAAAATAAACAGAAGATTAATAGATAATGAGAATAATCGTGAGTTGTTCTTACAGACCAGCACATGCACATTATCTTAAGTATCTTAACAACATAAAAAAGTGGTGGACTGTAAGAGTCTGTGTGAGTGGCAGAAATAACTCAATTATAGAAATTATTATTATTATGTTAAATGTATTATCAAAGCAAATTGTCAACAATCAGAACATGAAGAACAAGCAGATTATGTTGTCCTGCTTCATAACAGAAAGCAGTTTTTATCTTCAGTCGCCAACGCGTCTACTTTATCGCTGTGAATCTTCCGGAAATGTTACAGAAAGTTTTTCCAGGTGACTGGCAGGAAAAGCTACAGAAAAATGTTTCTGGAGCAATACCATCACAGGTAGGCGTCTCATCATTCAGCTTTTATTCCACAAAATCTATCCAGATAACATCTCGATGCCTTTGAGCAAAGGAGTGAACCCAGTAGCTGACTGCTCAAGACTGTGGGGGGATTTTCTTTGTGGAATGATAGAAAAGCTTGTTTTGTCCTCCTGCAAACTGATCAGTGATATGAAAATAAAACACACTGCTGGATATTTCTGCGCTTGCAGATAATCTCGAGCAGAAAACCCGTTGGGATCTAATCAATGTTTCACTTGTAAAAGAAAGTAAAGGTTTAAAAATAGATAATGAGAGCAATGAAATGGTTCAGAGAGGCATTTAAACTCAGAAAAACAGCCAAAAGGCAGAATGTTAATCCACACCCAGAGAGAAAGAGAAAGAGAAAGAAAGAAAGAAAGAAAGAAAGAGAGAGAAAAAGAGAGAGAGAAAGTCTAATGCTAAGGAAGGTAGTTTCTTTAACACAACAGATGGAAATACGGCCAATTTGCTGTAGCAAATGTGTGTAATACACACACACACACACACACACCCATGCACACACACACAATCTCACACACATACACACACACAGAGAGAGAGCCTTGCGTGCAAACTTTCAACCCCTGGCATCCTGAGCTGAGAAATGAGAGGAAGGAGGCCGGCGGAGGAAAAGACAAGGAGAGGGAAAACATTCTGCATGATTATTGTGTGAACAAGCACACGCACACACACACACAGACACACACGGCAACGGCTTGCCAAAGCGCCTTGATATGCCTTTACTGGCTTTTGAAAGGTTTGCATGATTACATGTTCTCCAATTTAGAACTGCTAAATGTCATTATACAGTAGATACTGACGAGGGGGGAGGAGAGGGTGGGGGCAGGGGCTGATGGAAGGTGGCAGGAGGATGGAGATGGAAACAGAACAGTGGTAAAAAGGAGGATTTGTTAAAGGGGGGGGGCAGCAGGAGATGGGGGGAAGAGGATGATGGAAACAAGAGAGAGGTAGAGTGAGGTGGAAGGGGGAGGAAGGGTGGGGGTGGAGATTGGGGTAGGGGTTGAGAGGCGTTGAGCAACAGCCAGTAATCTGTAATGGAGTTTGAAGCATAATGTTGCTCAGGAGCTCTTATCGCTGTCGTGCCATGGACCCATTGAGGACAGGAAGCCACCCCCCCCCCCCCCCACACACACACACACACACACAGAGTAATTAAGCTGGAAGTAGGAGACAAGGTTATCTTCAAATAAACAAGTGGCCATCTGCACCAAACCTGGTGCTGATCCTGGTTTAGAAAATGTACGAATTCAAGGTACAGCTTCGCCACTGTCGGGTTTTTATCTAATTAGCAGACAATCTGAAAGTTCTCCGCCTTCTCCTCCTCTTTCCTAACCACACTCCTTCCTCAAACTCAGAAACCGTGAAACCTCCGTCCAAACCCACCTCTGGAGAGGAAAAAAAATTTCAAAAATGAAAATCGTCCCAAAAAAACGGCAAAGAATTGGCCAGAAATAACAATAAGCTCATGCCCGGAATTTGCAGGAGGCAAAATATCAGCCTCCCACTTAACCTCAGTTCATTAGTTTCCCCCTACAGCGATTTGTCTTGATCCGAAAACATGGTGACAACTTCAAGTGTTACTGGAGCAGATTCTGACAGTGGTATTATTGCCAGTGGCGGCTGCATTGTTGACCCAGTAAAGCCTCATTAGCTAACTTTTTATTTATTGCCATTATGAAAAACTGAATACAGAGGTGGGATCTGTGCAGGGGAATTTCAAACAGTTTGCGCGCTGATTACTAACGAGTTTCGTTCTTATTCATCTCGTTATCAGAAGTTTGAGCGGCTCGACGTGGATGATTTTATCTTCATCACGTCGGCAACTTTTTTCCACTGAGAAGTATCTCTGTAAACACCTGAAAAGCAACTGTGTGTCCTCTCCTGAATGAATATTATTCATTGAATTTCAGGTTCAGTTTTCCTCGGAGCTGAAAATACCTGATCCATCTGAATACCAGTCAGTCAACCAGTCAGCAAAATAACTACAACAATAACTAGTCAGTAAACCAGCTATTCAGTCAGTGAACCAATAAGTAAACTAAAGGGCAGTAAACCAGTTACCAAATCCATATATCAGTCAGTGAACCAGTCAGTCAGTACCTGGCAGACCCCCGAGCCCAGCGCGCTGTCTGGTTGTAACCCTGAAAACTGACTGACAGGCACTCTCAACAGCAGACGAGCTTGGCAGGCAGCCAGTGGAGTTGCATGTCAAGAGTTTATTTAGACAAGAGAGAGAGAGAGAGAGAGAGAGAGAGAGAGAGAGAGAGCATTGGGGGGGGGGGGGTGCGGGCTGCGGTTGGGGGTATTGGGGTGGGGGTGGCAGGCTGTTCAACGATGTTTTGCTCAAACCTGAGAGAAGTGAGAGCGGAGGTCTCACTCCCTTCAGGAACTGAATGAACAAAACCGAACCGACGGAGCTAATGGGTGTAGACTGTAGGTTCAGTACAGGCCTGCCACTGGTAGCGTGTGACATGCACCGTTCTCCTGCATTTCCACTGCCTGTCGGTTAGAGTTTTCAAAACCCCCTTTTGCTACGGGAAAGAACAACAACAACCGAGCTGCAACCCACTCCTTGAAAAGGGCACGTTTATGGCAAATAACTAATTCAAACTAAACCCATGGGAAAGTTTTACATTCCAACACAGATCGGTTGAACATGAACTGCCTAAAATTATTTTTTTAGTTCGACCCATGTCGCATCCACTCATGTGATTGGGGGCGGGGTTTATGGCTTACATCATAGCGGGTGAGGTGTTTTGGCAGCGCTGACACAGTCTGGATATGCAAGAATAACCTTGTATAAACTGTGTGTGAGTGTATGTGTGTAAAAACACACACGCAAACTCACTCACACACTTAGAAATATAAGTAATGTACAAACACGTGCATGCTGGTGCACATAACGATGAATACAAAAGGGAAAAAAACATATGATACATGCAGATGTGTGTATAAACACACTGTAAAAATTTGCATTTGTGAAGACGAATGCATATTTTTCCACGTGCATACTGTGAGTGAACATGCACAAAATGTACCTACAATAGAAAAGCACACACATAGGTACACACACCCAAGACATGAAAGATGTGTTCCTGGCAGACGGGTGTGCGTGTGTGTGTGCGTGTGTGTGTGTGTGTGTGTGTGTGTGTGTGTGTGTGTGTGTGTGTTTGTCTGTGTGTGTGTCTGTCTACTTAAAATTTAAACATTATCAGTTTGATCAGAAGAGTTGGCTGGATCTAATCTGTTTTCTGCAGAGATAGACAGAGAGAGAGAGAGAGAGAGTGTGTGTATGTCTGTGTGTGTGTGTGTGTGGTGTGTGTGTGTTTGTGTGTGTGTTTGAGCGATAGGCTTCCTCTACCAAATATTCTCTCTTTTCTTTCACTCATTTGATCTCTCTCTCTCCACCATATTCTCACCCTGCATCAAATCTTCATATTTCAAAAGCTGGTAACAAATTCATTATTTAAGTGAATCATGAAGAAAGCAATCACTTGAATCAAATAAGTCGGGCTGCACAGATTTATAAAGTAGGTTTTTACCAAGCCCAAAAAACACAGAACTCGGCAGGGTGATGTTACGAGGCCACAGATTCATTTTGAGACCAACAATTTCAATTATTTCAATTTCATGTAGGGCTGAATGATTTATTGCATTTGCGATTTTCTAATCGCAAGGGATGTGATTACACAGATCATGTGATACGCGAGGGAGTGGAGCGCTCAGTGAAAGAAAAAACAGCAGTCAAGCTGCACTTTAACCTGCTTGCGCAATGGCCACAAGCTCGACAGCGCAGTCAGAAAACGATTCAGCGGAGACTTTAGTGTCGAAGAGGACCGCCACGTCAGTTGTGTGGAAGTTCTTTGGTTTTAAAAAGGAGGATGCTGCGCAGTGTCAGGTACCGTAGCAACTTCACGGGGCAACACCACCAACCTGTATCAGCGCTTGACACAGCGCCACAGCCACCGCCACCACCGCAGTTGTTTGCCATGCCGCGGTGTACGGCCAACAACCAGTGACAGTAGTGATGAACACAGAGAGTTTGAGACTGTTGCTCCGTATGAAAATGTCTCACGTGGCACCGTGAGGTGACCAACACCACGACTATTCCCTCGTTAAAGAGACGGACTGTTAACAGAGAGAGAGCTCTCTCCCCTTCTCCTCTTCAACACATTTCGATATTTTCCCCAAATCGTTGAGCCATAATTTCATGTCTGAGATATAGACATACTACAATACCCATGCGCTAAGAATTACAGCCATGAAACGGTAAATAAAAACACATCTCCATATCCCCCATACCGATGTCGCCATCTTGCGCTATTGACGTCTTTTGTGCAGTCGTGATCTCAATGTTGAGGCGCCGCATGGAGGTCTCGCAAACGCACACTGAGCGCTTGCCAATCGCGAGTCAGTCTCAGCTGTCAATTATTACTTTTCACCATGTTTTTACAGCATCAACTAACCAATTAAAACCAAACTTATCAGAATCATCAACACCAACATTAGCAGAAACCATCTTTGAGAAAAATCTAACTAACGTAGTAGTTAGTTCCTGCGTCAAGGCTTCACCTTCAACTTTCATCGAAGAACCAGACATTATCTGACAATACATATACATTGCCTGAAATTTGACACCCGACAGGAGTTCAGCATGTAAATGCAGTTTTCACTTCATGGTTTTGTGCGACTTAAATTAGAGAAATTGCTGTAAATGTCTTGCAGCTATTTCAGCTGCAGCTGAGGGTAAACTGATCTTAAAAGGTTCCCACAGAATCTAACCTATAAATTCACATCGGAAAGTGCACATCAGACGCCACTTGACACAGTTGGATTCATTTACATATCAAATGCACTCGCGTCTAATTCAACCGCTGTGAATATGCCGTTTCGCAGAAGCTTTCCTGGTATCTGCGAGGCCTGTTCTGAAATCTGGCGTCATTCGTACAAAGAGTGAATCAGAGGAAAACCCAGCCGACCTCAGCGGCTTCCTGCCTCATATCGGTGGTGGGCAGTGAAACCCCGTGGAGCTTCCGTACAATGACATCAAGGACGCAGTGATTCAACCGCCCACCCCCATCAGCTTTCACCTGAGCAGCACCCAGGAGTCTTTTTGGTGGACTGAGGATGGAAGACTAAGACTGAGTTAAGAAGAATTCCTGAACTGGATAGCTTTGAAATGTCCTGCATGATTGATTTTATTTGTATTTTGAATCTGTAAATTTGAGTTTAATGTCAGGTTATGTGACGATTGTCCCATTTAAACCCTTGGTTCAATGATTTGAACAGAACAAAAATAGTTGTTTTAAATAGAGCTGAGGCTAAACTGAGTTTCAAAAAAAGAAAATTCAATGCATCATGGCAGTGAGCGGAGCCAGGTTTGGTTAACAACACTGCAGCCCACGCCTTTAAAAAACCCTCAACAGAACCAGTTTCTTTTCACAGGTGATGCCACGTGTTGCTTGTGCCACAAGGCGGAAGTGGTGGCACATGGCTGCCACTGTGGTGAAACCATGGGTGAAACACACTCTCATAAACACACACACACACACACACACACACACACTCAGAGATACTATATCGTAGTGCGGCTGGAACACAAACAGTTTTAGATATCGCACCATTTTTCCCTTTGCCTTAAGGCAAAAATACAACCGTATAGACAAACGTACACCTGTCCTGCGCTCTAAAATTCACAACTTCCTCACATATCAGAGTCGAATGATAGCTCTTTATCATATTCATGAAGAGGTTGTTATTTACAGTCGTTCTGTGTGTCTTAAAACCAGTTATTTTTTCTCAAATCCTGCTTAATCAAGTCTGAAGTACTGGAGGGAAATACCAAAACCCAATAAAACCTCATCGCTTCCTCTTTTATTTCTGCTCGAGGCAGAATACTGAACATTTGGTTTCCAAAAACCCGACGAATTTTGGACAAATCATATTACACAAAAACAAAACAGCAATAAACGTGTCTATAGCCCATTAATGAACAGCTTAAACTGAGCCAGAGTCATTGTGTCAAAGAAGGCAGGGATGATTTGAGTCAGTGTATTGCTCTTTAAGAGCAAAGTAAGTGAGTAAAGGAGGCTTTTTGGAGATCCAAGAGAAGTTTCCCGACGCAGAAACACTGGAGTGTCAAGTGAGAACCTCTAGCTCTGAGCAGGGGGAGCAATCAGCTGCCGGACAGCAGAGAGGAAACACCAGACTGATTACAGATCAGCGTTGTGCGTCTGGTGTCTGCTCTCCGCAGCCTCCCACACAATCAAATCCAGACTGAGCATCTGCACAGCTGTGAATTACATGGAAATAAGATACGCTCGGTCAATATTGGTCTTCTTATTAAATATTCGATACCGTCCACCTCGGGTCACAGCTGGAGAAATGCAGGCTGGAAAAAAACTGAAACGAGACCTTTGATTTTTTTGAGCTTGTATTTACGCAATAGTATAGTAATTTGTTTTCTGTAAAATAACGACATCTCAGATTTTCCGCAGGATTTAGTCACTTAGACCTTTAACAGCCTGACTCTGTTTTAGTTTAAGGGAACACTGAATACTACTTTTGAAAATCAGTGAAGCATATGCGATGACTGCAGCTTCAAGACAAACAAAACGTTGCCGGTATAAGCCTTCGATAATCCCGCTTAATCGCAGCAGATTGTCATCATTTTCTAAACACGTTCACTTCCAGAAACAGAGCAGGCTTGCAGCAGACGTGCTGCATGCTCTTTTTTCTGATACCACTAAACTTCATCTGTCTTCAGCCTGCAAGGCAATTTCCAAAGCCCCCTTCACATATGACCCATAAATCTTTACAGTGTTTCCCCTATTGACATTGTTCCCCCAGTCTCTTATTTTGAATTTTTGGCTCTTTCTTTCACATTCAACACACAGCGAGCATGGCTGTGTAAATGGTTTACCAGGGCGCACATGACAGCTGACACCAAATGTTTCTTGTTTCTGAACCTTAAAGAAAGGTTGAAGACGCAGAAGTAACAATTCTTTTTGGAAAAGCCTCTAAAACTTGAAAAGATGGATCACAATCATCTAAACGAAGTGCTCTGGTAATTTGCTGTCGATCGAAAAGCTCCCCTGGAAATTTGTCAAAGTTGATGTAAAGTAACTGAGGTGTGTTTCAATTTCATGATGAAAGTACCAAAGAGAACTAGTTTGTGTTCACACACGACAGATCAAAATCTGTTCTCACTCTATAATAAAATGTTTGTTGCTACAACTTAATTTCTTTGTTCTTCAAATGCTTATTATCCAAATCCAACACACCGCACAGTGAGGTTTAAGAGTGAACGCGAAATATCAACCTCGCGTGCCGATCGGTGAGGTTGCTGCTTTAGCCACCTCACGGTGAATTCTCACACAGACACATGTGGAGCGCTGCAGTACATGTGAGGAAAACCCCACAGCGTTTCAATGTAACAGAGGTGAATGCCGCCAAACGAGCTGGGTGGGTTTGTTCCAGCACGTCTGCAGGAATTTTACTCAAGTAATAGTACTCGGTGACTCGCTACCACTGTGACTATCGTTGCTGTTGATGCTGCTTGATGCGATGTCCCGCGCACTTTTCCTCACAAAGTTACAGAATGAAATAAACCGAAAATTCCAGCAGCATCTCCAAAAAAAAACAGCAGCAATTTTTGAAAAAAACTGCCAATGAGCAAAGCACGGATTATTTTGAAACTTTTATCAAAGTGTTACCTGTGGCAGTGGAGTGCAAGAGGGTCATCAGACATGAAAGAGAGAGAGAGAGAAAACATGTGTCATTAGTGGAAACTAAAGAGTGAAGCGCCTTCAAAATGATCACACTCAAGGGTTTATCTTCAAAGGTCACGTACGGTTTGTTAAAAGGCAGCAACATAAGAAACAGAGGTTGCCAAGAGAAATCAGATTACTCAGTTGTGGAAACTGTTAGTTTCAGGTTTTTTATTGTTTAAATTCTTGTAAGATTTCCTTTCATCCCGTGCGGCCGTGTGATACTTCCCCTGTCTAGAGCCTTCTCAGACAGAAATCAGGTGTCTGTTATCCTCTACGTAAACAAGAGATCCTCGCTGAAATGACGTAACAAGGTTACTTTAGTGCATGTAAACCCGGAGTAGGAGGGTTGTAGCTGGCTTTTTTTGAGACATGAATGACAGATTTAAACTGGAAAAACGTCTGTTCTTCCATAATGGGGGACACGGTTTGCCCTCCGAATTCAATGCAACTTTTTGAGCGATTTCCCAGAAAATCCACAAAAGGAGAGAAAGTGCAAAGGGATGGGGTGTCTTTTCCATCCACGACTGTGCCGCGAAGGAGCGGCAGTCGAAGCTCAAACAAGGGGGAATCAACGTGAAAACCTGCTGATATGACATTTCCATCTAATGCTTCATTCATTCACTCTGTCTGTCATTTTCAGAGTGTCTTCCTCTCCACCCGTCAGGTACAGGAAAGAAAAAAAACAACCTCAAAATCTCTTTTTCATCGTACGCATGTTCTGTATCTCCTTATTCCGGCTTTTCATTGAAGCTGTCGTTTACACTTTCCAGAAGAATCCTTACATCTTATCACAAAATCTTATTCGATACAAAGTGAAGGAGACTGAACTCTGTGAGCCCAGGAATCTGATTCCTAACCGCCATCTGAAGAGCGAAGACACCTTTTCTGCCAAACTACCAGCAGACATTAAAATACAAAAGGCCCCGAAGCTCTTCACTCCAAACAGCATTACTCAGATGACAGAATAGAGATGTTTTCTTGGATTTACAGCGCTTTGGAATGAGACCCGTCCAACGTAAACTCCCGGCTCGGCCTCGCCATGGAGCTCTCCCTAACCCAAACAGTCCAAAGTGGGACCGGAGGCGAGCCGCTCAGTCCCTCAGACGGAGTGGCAGAGCCTCTGTATGGCATCGGTGCAGAATTGGGCTTAGGAAATCATAAGCCGAGCGTGACTCCATGTCAGTAAACACTGATGGTTGAAAGGAAGAGAGCCCTGCATTTTGGCCTGGGATCGCATGGGAACATTGGAGGAAAGCTTGTTTTCCATCAGCAAGTCGCAAGCCTTTGGAGATCGTCGTGTTTTTGTTTTTTTCCAGCCAAACCGGCGTCACCGCCCTCCACGTCACGCCGACCACAACGGAAAGAAGTCTCTGAGACTTCACCGGGCCATTGTCCACTGCTTGGGATTGACATATCAGTCCACCACAAGCTCTTTGTTTTACATCACATGAGCTGCAGTTGACAAGTTTCATTACCTGTTTCACCCAAAACCCAAAGATATTCAGTTTACAATCCCATAAAATACAGAAAAACAAAAATGACAGTGAAGCGACCGCTTGTAACAGACTCGCCTTAAAGGATGTTTTGGCTTGGTTTTTATTTGTAAATGTCGACCACTGGGGGAGAAAAAACTATTTCATGGCTTGAACAATACTTGGTATAGTGCATGTTACACAGTCCCGCCCACTGTCTGATTGGCAGGTGGTCTCTAGTGCAGCTACAGGAAGGAGAGCGGCATTAACTCCTCCTTCCGTCGTCCCCCCTCCCTGCAAGTTTGTCTCAGCTGTTTCTGCCGCTTTCACTCCGTCTGCATTCATTCATGTGAATTCCCCCTCTGGCCCCGTTTTCCTTCAGCTTCACACACACACACTGTTTTTTTTTTTACTCCATCACTCTCTCTCTCTATCTCTCTTCGCTTTTATCTTTCTGGTCTGTAGTGAAAGAAAATCACTGGTTTCCAGTTTGCAACATGATTATTATTAGTAGTAGTAGAGCTCCACCAATATAGATTTTTGGGGGGCTAATTTTGTAAAGATATAATTTTACTTCCTAATTTACTTAATAATTAGTTTATCATTAAAAATAAATAATCATCTATTTTCTGAAATCTTATCGATTAGAAAAAGGAACAATTTATCGATCGACAGATACATAATTAGTTTTGAACCCAAAAAGCAATAATTCTCAATTTCAGTTAATGGTCAACAGTGTTAAACACTCGAAGATTTTGCATTGTGACTTTATTTCTTCTGGACCTTTTCAGTTAATAAGCTCCAGATAGGAATTCTATTTGAATAATCTCTTCAAAACATTGTCGTGTCTATCTATTAAATGTTGTCACCAAGCAATGTAGCTTTTCCTTTAGCAGAGTTTTCACTGTATGGGATGTTTAAGCTAGAATCAACAAAAAATTTTGAATTACAGTATGGTAAGTATTATACTGCCTCTTTCTCAGGAAATGTATCAAAATGCGCGATTCAATTTATAAAACAGCAAATATGTGACTGGTTTGTTTAGTTTTTGGGGTGCAATATCTCTCAACACATGAGCCAAGAATCTAATATGAGACACTTGATCTGTTGGTCTGAGCGGGGTATCTGTCACCTTCCCTTCCAGAGTCGCGGGCCAGGGCGACAGGTTTTATTTGTCGATCCCAACAGGCTCTTAAAAATACACAACACGTTGCTAAAAATATTTTCGGCGCACTCATGGACGCTGATCGCTCCAAGAGCTCCGTCAGCTGGTGCCACATGAAGCCCAACAGGAAACACATGATGAGCTACCTTTAAACAGTTGGAGGGGGGCGGGGGGTGACTGGTTTATGTGTGTGTAATTGCCCCGCAGCTTGTGTGCACGCACAGCTGCTCCGCAGACGGTTTATTGTTGGTGAGTTGAGGTCACGTCGACTAATTCCTGATTGAATCCAGGCTTTTCCTAATGTGCAGCGAAAAAAATCGCCCACCTGTAGTAGGTTTGTTATCTATGTTCGAGCCTACGAATACAGTGTTTCTGCTAATTCGAACCGGCTGAAGTGGCCCTAAATCGAGACGCAAAGTCTCGTACAGCTCCAGCCTCTGACCTCTGACCTCCACGTGAAAGAGGAGACAGATATTCACGTGAATATGTAAGCCCAGTTCAGTTGGAGGTGCAGCACACTGTATATTAAAGAGAAGGACATCCACATGAAATGTGGAATTGTCTGGTGATATCAACAGATTTTTAAAATTTAAAAAGAAAAACTGAATTTTTAAGCCTTCACTTGCTTTGTGCACCTCTTATTTTCAACTACTTTTTCTGCAGTGTCATGAATTGAATATTGAGTTTTTTCACGGTCAGTGGTAATTTGAGTCATGTTTAGTGTCCTGCTGGGCCACTGAAGGGTTAAAGCCGCCCTCTACAGTGTGAAAAGAGATTACACAAACCGAGTCATTGTTTTGCCGTTTGGGGCCAACGGCGAGGACGGACAGTTTGTCGACATGTCTGAACCGGCTGGAAGGAGGCGCCGGCTCCACTTTCATCTGCGCGATTTAAGTATGTAAACAAGAGGTGCAGAGCTGCGAACAAACACCGGAGGAGGAGAAATCTACCTGTGTTGACCAAAACACTGAAGATGCAAAGCCACGGGGAGCTAATGATTATGTTCATTATTGTTATTTGGTTTGTATTATTGGTTTGTATGCCGACAATGTCCTCCCTTGATCGCTTCGTCTCTGCAGAGTTCACCATAATGTAGACCAAGAAAAATGGCAGGAAATGGATGCACAGATTATCTAAGAATTGAAGAGAAAATAAACCTTATACTTTCCAAGACTTTCCAGGACTTGCAGATACCCCGATACCCCCAAAACTCTTTTAAACATGTCTGTCCATAAAACAGAGAGCACAGATTTACACATTTGAATGTCTTCTTTTGTTTAATTGACAATCCAAGCCCTGCAAAGATTACTATCATAAGGGACGAATAAAGCCTGCACATATTAACATCTTTATATTGAAATAAATCAATATATTTGTGTAAAATTGCTCAGTAACTTGCCATTCTTATGAGCAAATATTTCTTTTTCTTTCAATTTGAAACAAACAAATCCATTCATCCATCATTTATTTATTATACCGCTTTATCCATGAGGCAAGACTGTGATTTTCTTCTTGTTTAGATATGATGAACAGAGTACTTGAAGTAATCATAAAGTGGCTTTATAGGATCATTCACTTCACTGTAAAGGGCGTTAATAGTTTTTGTTGCTTTTATTAATTATAACCCGCTGATGTGATGTGTTGATTTTATGTGCCAGGGTGAATCCGGCAGCAACACTGCAATGCATACTGCTGGGATTATCTACTGTAAACCATCACACACACACACACACACACAGACACACACACACACACAACACAGGTATTAATGTAGCAGCTGTGGAGGTGTGTGTGTGTGTGTGTGTGTGTGTGCGTTTTGCGAGAGAGGTGTCAATTTCCTGGCTGAGTATTTGGATCGAACTGCTTCGGAAGTATGCACACACACACACACACACACACACACACACACACACACACACACACACACACACACACACACACACACACACACACACACACACACACACACACACACACACACACACACACACACACACACACACACACACACACACACACACACACACACACACACACACACACACACACACACACACACACTTGTCACCAGTGAACTGAGCAGCAACAGTTGGTGCCACAGTCAAGGCCGGCTGTCAGCTCACACTGCTGATGGTGTTACCACAAAGCTGCTCTTGGTGGAGGAGAACGCTCTTGACTCACCGCTACTGAGGAAACAGAGACACACTTTTGACATTTGTTGAATCATTTCAAGTCATAAAATCACTGCTCTCTTTTAAAGTGGGAAAGTCTGCATACATTTTTAGACTTGTGTGTTCCACACCAATGTTCCACACCAAGGATGACGAGTCTCGACTTGCTCCCACTGTACAAAAATGACGCAAAAGGTCTGCGCAGTGGGGATCGCAGAGTGGAGCCGCAGTATCGCGGTCCCACTGTAACTCGCACTCCACCCATAGCGAGTCACTCTCAGCTGTCAATCATGATTTTAGACTGAAATGATTAGTCCATTTGATCGATTCGTTGACAAATATTGTGATAATCCAATAATCCTTTGGTTGAAGCTTATTCAGCTCGAGGATTTTCATTGTTTTCTACCGTTGTAAACTGAAGCATTTACTAGGTTTTAGACTGATGGTCGGACAAAACAAGACATTTGAAGACGTTTGAAGACATCACCTTAGAGTCCGGTATGAAGGTGATGGACGCTTTTGAAAAAAAACTAAATGTCCATGACAGGCCAAGGCCTCGACAAGTGGTTATTGGTGGTCTGTTACAGACCGTGACACCCAGTCCTACTCACGACGCTGTGGCTTTCCAATGAGCTCAGCCCGGGCCTAACATAAACCAATGACACCGCAGCTGAGAAATGTCAACTGACATCTCTGGGCAGATTCAAGTGCTGAATATCAGCAGGTTGTGTTAATGAGGAACTGTGAAAACATGAAGTCATCGATGAGGCTGAAAACGCTTTAAAAGCACACAAAAAAACCCAGAAAAACAAGTGAAAACAGATTCAGTTCAAAGTTAAACTACCGAGCTGAAGGATGAATACTGCAGGCTGGGAGTTGTGAAACTGCATGATGTCAAATGTCTCGGAGGAGATTTCACAAGACGGCTTCCTTAGTGTTTAATAAGATAAAAGCCACGCCGAGTCCTCCCGCCATCTCTCTGCTCTGGACTACTTTTCTTTTCTATACATTTATTCCTTCTGTGATCTGGCCCCCGATCACAGCCGATGACGAGACGGAGTGCGGCAAAAACATGACAAAACCAACAAAAATGAGGAAAGAAAAAAAGGGACGCAGGCTTGGCCGAACAGGCATTTTACTTTAAACCATCTTGCCTTCCTTTGTGGCACACATCCCTATCAATTACACAACTTTGATTTCAGAGATTAAAAATATTCCCAGAAACGACGCAGGGACAGCTGGGAAAGATACACGGGGGTGGGGTGGGGGGGGGTTCTGTTCCAACAGGCTTCATGTGTCGCCAAAGAAAAGAGAAGAAACAGAAAATAAACGAACGAAAAACACTGGGGCAAGACGATAAAAGGATGTGGCGCGATGTAAACTGCAGATTACATTAGCGTAGCTCATCATCGGTGTCACCTGCCTTGTAGCAGATCGTATTTCCTGTTGCCGTCGCTGACATACATTGGCCTGTGCTGAAAAAACCTGATATGCACAGACCACGGCAGGAGACGTGGGATGAGTGAGTGACTGAGAAATGAAGAGCTGATGAGTTCCAGCGAGTTTAACTTTTGTTGCTGGTGGGTTTATAGCATCGCACCTGTTGACTTTACTCACTACTCGCGGGAGGATAAGAGTTGGATCAGGACTCAAAGCTAAGACAATAAGCTGTTCATAATAGATTTATGAGTCTATCACTAACAGTATTTAACTAATAGTATGTATGGTTGCGTGCCCTTTTTAAACTGAGAAGAAAACAATAACTGTTACTAAAACTAAAATCTATCCGTTCCAAAATAAAATGTAGCTTTTTTTGTACGACACTCCATTATTTCACTTTTTTCTCCATCTCAAATGATGGAAGAGGAGAGGTTTGATAACTTGTCACTAGGGAAATATTATTTTGTCAAACAGACAAAGTCAAGTTCCTGGAGCAGCAAAAAATCGATACTAAGGTGATAAATGTTTCTCCTTGCTTTTCCCAGGCCGGACTTGAATCTATAATTCGAGTTTCGTTGAGTCACTGGAAGGTATCACGTTGTTTCTGAGCAGCAGTTCTCGGGTTCCCACTGCACCAAACTGTCTTTTGGCAGCTACTTGATTCCTTAATTACCCGCACATAGTTGCCTCGCTGCCTATGTAAACTCTCATTCATGGGGAGGAGGGGGCGGGGCCAAGAGGCTGCCAGTAATTTTCCACCATAAAGATTCAAACCAAACTCACTTCCCTGTTATTAAAACAACGCTACAGCTCCAGACGTGCAGCGTGTGCAGGGGGAGTCCCAGACCTCAACAGCAGCACCGACGAGACTCTCCACATCCCCCGTTTGCTCAACAGTCACTGCTGATTGGCAGATTAATGCCGGTTACTTGTGAGTAGGAGGCATAGTTGTGTGATGAATCTCTCCACATACTCAGGATTCGTTTACCCCAGGACAGAAGAGAGATTGCAGGGATGGGGAGATGTGTCGTAGAGCAGACGCAACAGGTGGACAGAGCAAACAATGTTAAAAGGGGGCTTAAACATGACAAAGTCGAACACCCGCAGATCAGCGGCTGTCGGTTTTCTACTCATGGTGCGGTAGGATTTACAGTTGCGGGGAGACTTGAGGGGTAGATATGGCGGCCAGCAAAAAGAACCAAAACGCAGATGGGGAAAAACAGGTGGCAACCTCCGACAGCTGCCGTGTTCCTCCTGTACATGAGGAGGAATCAAGACTTTGAGGAACAAAAGCCCAATTCGCTGGCCGCCATATCTACCCCGTGCTTATTAAATTACGTTATCAGCATTTCATGAATGATCTGCAAGGTTTTCTATGCTGTGCTAGATTTTAGACTAAGGGCTTCCTTCCTTGCTTGAAGCATAAAAACATGCTTCAGTCTGCATTAAAGCATGTATAGCACAAAAACGACTAAAGAAATGCAGAAGAAATGCTTCCTGTGTAAAAAAAAAACAACGACTTTAAGTCCGTGATTCCCTTGTTATCCTTTTATACAGAGGATTCTCTGAGGCCCCAAAGTGGTAAAAGTATCTGACGTTCAACAAGAAAACTCCAAAAACAAGAGAAAAGTCAGACGAACTAAACACACTTTGATGTAGCGTATCTCTTTAATCATATTTTCATCCCCAACATTTATCTTGAGACCCCTATTGGCTCTCGATTCCCATGTTGTAAACCTAATTCAATTCCGTGTCATCCAGGTCCAGTTACATTTAGTGAAAACAGCTGGTGGTTGCGTGGAGAAACACTCAGGGAGGAGGAGGAGGAGGAGGAACCGTGTTCATATTCAGAGAGAACAAAAATTGATCAGCTACAGTAAAAGCCGAATGTACCTGCTGTGATGTGAAAGCTGCGAGAGACAACATATGACAGGAGACTTCTCTTTAGTGAAGCACCGCTTCAAGATGGAGTGCGGAAATAAAAAAAAAACATCAACATTGCCTAAAAAGGCATCTTTTTCCGCCATTAACATCTAAGACAGTGACAGCGTAAATCCCATCAGATCAAAGATCCTGTAATCTTGAACAAAAACGTTAACTAGCAAAGAGGTATGCTGACACCGACAGGACAATGAACATGTACTGGCTGAAAGGTTTTCCCCTAGACCGAGGAGAATGCATAAAAACTCGAACTTCCCTTGTTACTTAAATAACTGTCATTATCTTAATTTTTGTCATTGTTGGACGGCGTCTCCGTCAAATCGGCTGGAGCTTCTCGTTCCGTGAGGGATGTCCGCAAACAGCTCGCCAATTATCTAATGAAAGGGGACGCTAATTTTGAGCGACACATTTGGGTCGATAAAGAGGAAGTGAAGTCAGGAAGCAGCTTGTTCCTCTGAGGAAAATGAGATCATGACAACTCAGTAACTGTATCCTGACATTGGAAATATCTGAGCCACCACTCTCTCTCTAAACAAAAAGGGTTCTGAGTAATAACATAGGGCCATTGACAAGCTCCGAACTACGTGAGAATACGTTGAGGAGCCATAATGCACCTTTACCTCTTTGTCCAGTGGCCGTGCCTCTTGAATCACAATGGACCAGAGAGAGTAAAGACTTTACAAAGAGGCCTTCGTGAACTGGACAGACATTCCTTACTCAAGTCTTAATTGGTCATACCACTCCACGTAACATTTTTATCGTTACATGTCTATTTCTTTTCCATCTTCCCGTTTCTTGTAGTAGCCACAATAGCTAAACCCACAGCGAGGCTAATTCACATTCAGTTGGACTCAGAGACAAGTTTCATGGAAGTTTTTTGGAGGGGAAAAGTTTATTTGTATGTATATATTTGTTCGTTTGCTTTAGGAGGCTCACGCATGCTTGAGTCATGTTGCTTGAGATTAGGACGCAGGTTGGAAAGCACTGGAATTCCCCTTTAAAGCACCTGTTAGATACTCGTAACTAAATGCAGATGATATGGTGTTTTACCAGCAGCTGATTGTATGATGAGTGTAACCCGACACGACCCAATTGTCATTGATTCATCTAAGAGTTGTCTATCTGCATGACTGTGAATGCATCGGCAAACACAATGAAATGCAACAAATTATGGAGATCTACAGCTACATGCACAAGGGACCAGGAGCCCAGAGTGTCAGCTGGTTTTTCACTCCGACGAACCACCGCAGCATTAATTAACATAAACATGCTGTGCTGCTGTCGTCTTTGATAGGAAAGAAATCCTGCAGACTCTTGGCTATAAAAGGTCAATGGGATCCCAAATGTTCGGTTTTGATTTTTAAAATTTGTTTTTTATAATCCCCTCCTGGCAACGTTTGCTTGATCTCTGTTCAACTAGGACATATCTTTCCTCATGCTGTGCGCTCGCGACAGAATTGCAACTGAAAAAGAGCAACCACAAGCCCTGAGCACATCACGTCCTGTACTTCTTCTTTAAATAACAACGGCTGTCTCTTCTGCTCGTCCGAGCCCATGTTCAGCCCCGACTGGCCCCCAGGGCTGTGGCTGGATCAGAGGTTAGCAGACACCTTTCTCTCTCCGCCACAACTTCGCCCCGGGCGCTTCCTCCCACCCTGACTTCCTCTGACAAACACAACTTCCTATAAGACACAGAGGAGAGATTAGTCAACGTGTTTTACAGGTTTCCCCTGATTAACTGACAAGCACGTGGAGCTCAAAGTCGGGTTCCAGGCAGAGCTGCATGCCAGGCCGTAGTGCTAACCAATGTGATTTTATATGATGCACAAGTGTCTTCTTTAAAGCATTATTAACTGCGCTGTGTGTGCAAAAGTTGTCTTGGCTTACCGAGAGGACAGAAAGCCCCTGCAGGGTTCACATTTGTTGAGGTGTATTGTGAAAGGCGCTCTATGGTTTGGAGTTGAAAATGACTCACAGTAACGTAGATAAACAGTTGAAAACAATGCTCTGATGCCCTTTGGCCACACTGCGATCCTATGTTTACGTTGAAGCTCCCCAAAGCTGCAGAAAAACTGCTGACGTGACCTTCTCAGGCTTGATTCTCTTCCCGATTTAACTGCATTTAGCATTTTAAAGCAAAATGTCAGAACTTCAGGGTAAAAAAATCTGTGTTAAATAACAAACCTTCAACCATCGAGAGCAGAAAGAACTCACTGCATTTCAGCAAACTTCCATTTTAGCATGTTTTCATTCACGTTTCAGCTCGTCCTGTCCATCAAAAGGCGTGTTGACGCCTCGTTCCCATCGTGCATTAACAAAAGCATGTCTCCTTTCAGGTGAAACAAATTATTCATCACTCTTTGTTTGCCACTGGGATGTTTTGGTTGAGGTTGGTGGGGACGGCTGAGCGAGACACCGATGCAAATCCCTGATTTTCATAGTATAGATAAAAATCTCAACGAGGCTCAGCAGCAACATCTCTGGTTTGAACGGACAACAGAGGCGGAGACATGATGACAAACTAAAGCAGGTCTGTCAGGTGATGAACACAGATTTACTCGTAAAAAAAAGTATCGGAGTAAGCCTTTAGTAGCCGATGGAGAGTGGACAGATGAAAGAGACTAAGGTTGTTTGAGTGTTTGCCAGGTTTATGACTGTTCTCTGCATGAGGAATAGAGCTCAGCACAGAAATAACATTGTGGCCTGAAAACAAAGCACGGCTAACGCTAACACATGATGTCACTGATAGGACAAAAGGATACTGTGTTTTAAAAGAGTCATCATAAAACACGTGATTGATTAATGATGTCTGACAGGCACAGGCATGTCCTGAATCTCTCTGGTCTGACGAAATACACACTTGTAGCCACAACGGGAGTTGTATACGTTTTTTATATCAGCAGACATAAACACTAATACAGATATTTTTAATGAGCTAAAGGATTAATCAGTCGGGTTTTATAAAATAAAAAATAAATAAAAAATGCACCTTATAAACATCAGTATGCAGTTCGCCTAGCTTAGAATGAAGACATGAAATGCTCCTTCCTCTCTTGACTCCAGGCATTTAACATGTCACCACTTGCAGGGTCCCGGGCAACCCCCAGCCCTGGAAGCAGTGCAGGTAATGAACTGAAATAATCATTAAGTAAATCAATCTGATGTTCAAGCTCTAGAAAGAGATAAAAGAATTTATGATTTTAATCCCATCGCAGCCATCACCAAGAGAAGCCAGAGTTTACGTTTAAAGTAAATTACAGTGAAGCAGCTAATACACAAACTAGTGTATGAAGCAGCACCGGCACAAACACACAAACACACACACACACACACACACACACACACACACACACACACACACACACACACACACACACACACACACACACACACACACACACACACACACACACACACACACACACACACACACACACACACACACACACACACACACACACACACACACACACACAGGTCTTCCCCAGATGCCTGGACAGGTTTCTACACGACCGCCCGTCTACAGTATTTTGACTGCGATCCACCATCCAGACCGTCTGCAGGTCCGATGCTATCACCATGTATTGACACACCAGAGACGTCCCAGGACGTCTTCCAGGACTCGGTCACAGCGCGACCCCAAAACAAAGACATTTTCCCCTTCTCTTGTACACAATAACATTATTTCTGATCTCTGTCTTATTTTCGTCACATGTCCCATTAGGACTATACCAGCTACTAGAACATGGACTGCATATAGACGTGACATAACATTTGCACAAATTAGCGGTGTTAAGAAATGGTTACCTCGTGCTTTCTCCTTTCTGTTGTATTTTACTCTGTGTTGACAGAACCGGTTCGTGTCGGTGTTTTAAAGGACTCTCTGTTGGTCTTTGTCTTTCCTGCCAGTACAAATATTGATGCTCATACTTCACTGATACAACCCAGTTCCCCATCTCTCTATTCTTAATCCT
Source organism: Scophthalmus maximus (assembly GCF_022379125.1). NCBI lineage: Eukaryota > Metazoa > Chordata > Actinopteri > Pleuronectiformes > Scophthalmidae > Scophthalmus > Scophthalmus maximus. The sequence continues at coordinate 22,040,959 of NC_061515.1, read as the reverse complement.
TCATCGAAGGAAAAGGGGACACGTGTTGTTTTTACTAGAAAACAAGTCTTGGTAGTAAACACTGAAGAAAGCAGAAATCAGAGTCTGTAGTTTTAACACTAATAAAGGAGAATAAAATTTAAGTTCAATAGCGAAACTAAAAATCTGCACCAATATTTTGTCAATATTCCAGGAGTTCCATAACCTGCATGAATCCTGTGATTTGAGACAAAAATAACCTTCTTTTTTTCTCCCCTTTCTCCGACCAAAATCTCAGTCTTGCAGTTGTGCAGCAGCACTTGGTTCAGCCTCGCTCTGCCTCGGGACATAGGCAGGTCCCACCAAACACCGTTAAAACCCAGCATCTGTTTTCCTGGCGGTGGTTACCCGGCTCAGGGCTCCTGCCAAACAGTGAATCTGCAGCCGAACTTGCTTGGGTTTTGGAACTGCTGATATGTTCTTTTGTGATTCTGTGTCTGTGTGCGTGCGTAACATGTCATTGTGCATTGTCAGTGTGTGTGTGTGTGTGTGTGTGTGTGTGTGTGTGTGTGTGTGTGTGTGTGTGTGTGTGTGTGTGTGTGAAACCTCAGCAACAACCACAACAGTGAACGGCAACACCGGTTTCTGTCTGTCGACGCCTGGAATCAGCCTGCCAGGCAAACGGCAGGAAAGAGGCATAAGAGGGGAAGACGGTGATGCCGTGAAGGGACAAACGTTTTCAGAATTAGAGTCGACACTCCCCAAGATTCTTCGCTAGTACGCATAAAAAATATTTCACTTGCAGTCTAGAAGACTTTTATTAGCTTAGTGAGCAGTAGAAACAAACTCAAAGATCACTTACTGGGCTTTTCTTGAGACTGGACACAACTGAGTGGAGATTTGTTTTGACGAGATTTAACCTAAAAGCTCTACAGAGTCTACAGTATCCCTTACAGCACGGTGACCTGTTGACCTTTGCAGGTCAGAGGTCGGGGCTGTGGGTTTGGGGGGACTCACGGGGTTCAGATAGAGGAACCGCAGATGCAGCAGGTTTAATCTGGTGGGAATATTGACTGAGGCCTGAAACTGTCCGCTGGAAACACATCTGGTAAATGCATGAAGGAGGAGGAGGAGGGGTGTGTGTGTTTGTAGATAGGGGGGTTGGTTGCGGGGGGGCAAGAAAGCACTGTATGAAACAAAGAAAAAAAGCAAGTGTGTGTGTACATACATGCATACATGCTTGTGAGCTTGTGTATTTTTCCCCAAGGCCCGGGCAGAGGAGTGGGAAGTTCGGCTGAGCTATTATAAGACCACAAATTATGGCTCGGCGCAGCCAGAGAGCTCCTCTTCTGGGGCCCCATCAGACTTCGCTCCGAAATCCAAACACATCCACTACTGGAAAAAGTGTCACAAGCTCAAAATTCATGCACTCTGGGTTTTTCAATAGGCACTTCATCAGAGACAACTATTTTTGCGGGCAAATATTTCAGTGACACACAAAAAAGGATCCTTAACAGCCTCCTTTGTCTGAAAAATCGCTTCGCAACATAAAGCATTTGTTTGATGTTCAAGTGCAGCCAGTTTTTGTGAAATGCATCCCCCCTGCACATCCTCCCCTGCAAATGAATGAAGAGTGAAACATTTGAGAAAAGAAAGCCAGAATATTTTTCAGCTCAGTGACTATTTCTTGATAAATTACATTGTTCTTTTTCCCATTTTCTTCTCTCTCGTCAACCACTGCCCTCTCGCTTTTACTACTTTTAATTTACTAGGGTCACATGCAAAGAAGGGAGCAAAACACCCAGGCTAGTCGTTTGTTTCTCTTTGTAGGCGTTTGACTTCTTTTTCTGGACATGTTGTTCTTTGTAGTTGTTTTTGGAGCATTTTTGTGTCTCTTTGTGGGCCCTTTTTGTCTTTTTGAGGCAGTTTCGAATGTCTTAGAAGTCATTTTGCATCTAGTTGCATTTATATGAGGCCATTTTGTGTCCCATTCTTGTCATTTAGGGTCACTTTGAGGTCTTTTCGATCACAGTCACTTTGAACACAGGCTCTGGCCCAGGGGCCCCCTGAAAGTGTGGGCTCCTTGACCTGTGCTCAGAGGGCCCATTTAGTAATCCATCCATAGTTTTGGTATGCGCCTTTATATAAAAGCATATGAACGATAATATAGCAAATGTATGGTTTTAAAATGTATATTTTTTTCTACGTTTATTCAGACCACAGATAACTTTCTTGGTCAAAGCGAAGCAAAGAAGGAGGAAAGGAAGAAAGGAAGAGGCCGAGACCCAGACAGAGACACTGGGGATATAAACAGGGCCGTGTCTGAAGACGAGGGAGGTCTGGTTCAGAAAATGCTCATGACGTTGTTGAACAATGCCAGTGTTGTGAGCGTCAGCCCTGGGATCAGACCTCCAGGCGTTTCCCAGCGGCCTCTCAGCCCCGTTCCGCGGCCCAGCCATGGGGCAAGAGATGGGGGACGAGAGGACGGACACAGAGCGCTCCTTTCTCAGCCACATCCTGCTGCGCCGACATGCCGGCCTGGCCTTCCCATGAGTCTCTACACTCCCAGGTCATCTTTGTTCACTGACAGGCATGCTGGGAACTCCACCGATCGGACAGACTGGGACTGGTGTGTTTGGTAACGCCACAATCACAATGAGGGATTCACCGAGGGCCGCAGACACACAGTCGGTCTGTTTTTGGATCTGTGAATGTCATTATTTTTTGGTATCAGCAGACAAATGATGTCACTCCTCTTTCCCCACGGCTGAAGACCAAAATGGCCCATAATGCAACATGGGACCAAAATAGAGAAGCTGATCCAGTGTTTTATGTAGGCAGAGATTTTGTACTTGTGTTGAGAACATTTAACATTTTAGAGTTTTTGCTTCTCCTCAGTTTCACTCAGTCAAATTTCATTCTGACCTTGGCTTCAGATCATCTGTTTAGCAGGGGGAATTATATCGCCATCAAGAAAATGATTGTCCTGAAAATCAACAAAATATCTTGGATTTAATTTGTGGTCATCGTTGCGCTGCGAAAGAAAATTACGCCTCTAAATCTCAGACTGGCTTGGGTGTTTTCCCTCGTGGGGAAATCTACTATATTGGAATTAGGATGTGGGCAGCAGGGCGAGTCATTTGGTGAGGGCCAATTATTAAAAGACAGCTGTGCAACTTTAACACAGTCACGTCTTCAATCATGCATTCTGCTGCGTTACTGTTGCATCACTGGTTTTAGATGAAAAAAGGTTTGGGGCTTTTCAAATTAAACCAATTATGTTTTCATCTTCATCTCTCTTTTTACTCGCAATGAAAGGGTTTTGTGATCAAAACCTTTTATCCCTCAATCACATCGGCACAACATATTTTAGTGCTACAATCAATCAGAATGTCTGAAGAATTATATCTCCATACATTCACAGGGGTTTGATCAAAAGCTTGGTAGCTTTGGCAGGTGTCAATCAATACCCTTAGATGTCTTATTGTACTCTAAACCTCAAGGTAGCTTGTTGATTTTTTATTTATTTATTGACGTCTTTATCACATTAGATAAATGACAGTGGAGGAAACACGTAGTTGTTGGCAAACACCATGTTTTCTCACTCTTAGACGTCTTGTGGTTCCTCCGAATTCCTCATGTGCAATAACCTAATTGAGAAACTCGTGCTGTCGTAAGCATTAGAATTGCACAGAAGCAGCACAGTGCAGCATCGCTGGCCCGTCTGTGCTTTGGGAAATGACAAAAAGCAGTGTAGATGCAGTGTTTTGGTTCTCAGCGACGAGCCTTTTTAGATCATTGTCCGACTTTTCTTTTTTCTTTTTTTGGAACTTCAAGCTATGAATCAACATGTACATTTCAGGGTTTTTCTGCATGTTTGTACTTCTGCTTGGAAAAGATGCTTATTTTCCCAGATGGCAAGGATGGAAAAGCTCAGTCGGCGCTCAAGAGCTAAGAATATCAAAGCCACTTCCTGTCGTGTTGCTGCCCGGCCTGGTTCTCCTAAACATGATCTTACAGAAGATCACCCATGTTCTCTCAACAATCAAAGAAAAAAATTGTGATTGTATGGATGCACAGGAGAAGCCATGATATTTTCACAATCGATCAATCCTTTGGTTTCTGAACTGGGGTCCAAGGATGTTCAAGGATCTGTCGGGGGGGATGTGGGAGATCCTTTATCCAAGACGATCGGGACACAAACACTCACTTAAGGCTGAGAAGACGATTTTGATTCAACATAAAGACTCGACTTGAGCAGCTGTATTGTATCAGTATTACCTTGTAAACATGATTTTATGGACTTTATGTCCTCTTTATTGTTTGCACTATTATTTTTACCCTCTCCCCTTGTGCTTTAATCATGGGGTGCCCTCTGCACTTTTAATGATAGCCTGACTTTAATGTCTCCTTTTTATTTGTCTTTTCGAGTACTTTCATGTTTAATGTAATACAATAAATAATGTCTATTAATACAAAGATAGAAGATACACAAAGTGAAAAATAATGGACATAGGTTATGAGAAAAATGTTCTCGAAAAGACTTCACGACCAAGGTACAGAGCCTGACAAAGTTGGTGAAACTATTGTATAAACAACAAACAGGAATCGTGAGAAGATTCCATGAGATTAAGGGATGACTGGTTTCGGTTTTCACTCCATTAGGGATTTGGGGATTCATTGAAGCGGTGGACAAGGCAACCTGTCATTACAGAAAACCTCATCATTAATGAGGACTATTTTAATACTTAAGATAATCACATGCGGCAAAATGCACTTTAAGTGAAGTCTGATGCGTGCACTAAAAGTTAACGTTAAAAAGAAACCTTTGAAGGAGCGAGGAAAAGGTAAAAATCGGGGGACCTTTCAGCGTGTGTGTTGGAGAGTTTCATAAATGGATAAAGCCCTTAGTTGTCCTGGTGCAGGTCTGTCGTGCAAACAACCCCCCCCCCCCTACTGTAACAACACACTGGAGTCCTGCAACGTTTGTTTGAGCTGGAGGGGGGTGGTGGAGAAGGCGTAGGGTGGCGAGCCGAGGAGGAAAGGGTTGAACAGTCGAAGGAAAAGGGGCCCCGGGGTGCTGCAGGGGCCACCGCAGGAAACGGACGTGGCTCGTCGGGAGGGGAGGGTGACGGATCGGTGGCCAAGAAATGTGTGGAGGAAGAAGTGTTTGTATGTGTGTGTTCTCAATGGCTATTATGAAAACTCTGATCTCGGTTTACCTTTGTGCGTTTTTTTTTGTTTTTGTTGCTAACATATTGCTTACAGGCGCGTTACAAGACACTGAAAACAGCCCGTCTCCTCATCTGTTCTCCTTATTAATAAATCTGTCCTCAACCTGTCATCCCTTAATAACTGCAATAAATGATCTATGATGCCAGCGTTGCAGTCTAAAAAACAAATTAGTAGCTACTCTGCTAAGTTGTACACATCTGCGGCGTATGTGTCAACATGGATTTCACAAGATAAGCACACGTTGGATGACTGTGACGGGTGGGATTATCACACAAAACATTGGAACCCTTGTCAAAATAAAATTTAAAAAATGGTGACACAGGGATGTAACTCGCACCTTCTCATCTCCTTTCAAAATAAGAGCGCTGAGTGGGGCTGCTGGAGCCAGAGTAGCTTGGAAGTAACCGGACTCCCGGCGCATTTGATCGGCTGACACTAGGCGGCCGACGCGGCCAAATAATTGATGAATCCAAAGCAATGGGCTCTGACGTCTGTTTTCTCTGGCAGCGGCGCGAGTCTGTTGGAAAAAGACAGCCCGACATTCCCCTTTGTTTTGAGGAGACCCCGTTACGAACACACTGTTTCTACAGAGATCACACATCAAAGAGGCAAGAAGTTGGGTTATAGGCTTTAACGTGCCTGCAGGGGGCTGATAGGGATGTAAGTCAGTCACTGATTATTCGCAAAAGATTCCTGGCTCACTTTGAAGGCCTCAAAGCCATTAACGTGCAAACTGGAGCGGCTTTATTATTCCATTATTTGGTGATATATGGCCTCCTCACCAGACGTTCTCTCGGGAGAATTTATTGTCCGTGTCCACTGCAGCTTGAGTTGACTTCAAATTTGTGGTTCACCAATATTCAGAGCAATATTCAGAACTGTTTTTCAGCTGAATCTTTAGTTCATAGTGAGTTTCAGCTTGTAGATTATCTGTCCAGACACAAATTTCGCTTTCGCAGCATTGTTTTACAAGCACATCGAACAGCATCCGCGAGAGCAACAGCGCAGGGCTCAGTTTAAGACTCCACAATATTCCATTTTCATACACACAAGACAAAGTGACGACTGTCGACTGGCAATCGTCTCATCGATTAGCAGAGAAACTATTTTCGGACAAACACAAACAACTCATGTGTACCATACAAACACGCACTGAGAACACCCATGTGTACAGTGTATTAGCATTTTGACCTACAGCACAGAACAGGTGCACACTGATATGTTTACACACACACACACACACACACGTTCCTCTAGCCCCGTGGGGACAGTCATTAACATAATGCATTCCCTAGCCCCGAACAGTAACAAGGGCTGGGCGATATGGCTGAAAACTGTATCACGATATAAGTGTTTCATATCGGTCGATATCGATAATTATTGATAATTCTTATGACCTAAGAAACACAAACACGAGCCAATGACATGGCACAACCAAACATGATACTGTTACATGATTGGCTATTAGGCGTGTCACTCCATACGTTGCTAGGTGCCAGAGGACGAGGCCGCTAGCTAGCGGCCGGCGTAGCTAGACTCTTTGCTCCGGTTTCTTCCAACGAGAAAAAAAAATTATCGAAACTTTCTATCAAACTCATTTTCTATTGATATTGATTACGTGTCTATTGCGATACATATCGTTATCGTTTTATCGCCCAGCCCTAACCATAACCATAACCTAATTACAACCTGGACCCTAAAGCCAAGCCTTAACCCTCATGTGGCAGTCTGTGCCCATGGCGACTCGAGCCTCTGTGGGTTAAAGTGCATTCAGGTTATGTTCCCCACCGGGACAGATGAACAAGTACAGTGTGTGTGCAGATCATCACCCTGGCAACATTAACAGAGAAGTGCCTCGCCTCCTTCCATTCCACTTCACACCTCCTGTTGCTGAGGAGGCCGGCTCCAAATATACGGTAACCCAGAAAGGGCCAAATTTCATAGTCCTGCACGGATATAACCTCACAGCTAGTGACACCACACACACACACACACACACACACACACACACACACACACACACACACACACACACACACACACACACACACACACACACACACACACACACACACACACACACACACACACACACACACACACACACACACACACACACACACACACACACACACCCATGTCCATACTGTAAATAGGAACCTCATCTTTAAGGCTATCTGGGTCTAATTGCCACTAGTTTCAAAAGAGATCGCAGAACAATGTGAGGAAGCTGAAATAACCTTTCTGAGCTCTTACTGTTATAAACATCGGAAACCACAGATGGACACGTGGGCAAGTCTTCCCAGTTCCGACACTCACCGTTGAAGAAGCTCTTGACCTTCAGGTACCCAACGCTGAGGCGGAGGACGGACAGCTTGTCCAGCCGAGCCCGGACCTCTTCGGTGAAGGGCAGCAGGCTGGTGAGTTTGTCCAGCTCGCCGTTGAGCCGGTCGCGGTGGCGTTTGGACGGGTTGGACTTGGCGCCATCAGGGGGTGGAGGTTTGGGTCTGCGGGCACAGGGAAAAGACGACAACATTAAAACACAGCAGTGATATTGATGGACAGGCTGGTGACTGAAGCTTTAAAAAAAAAAAAACATCTACAAGGAGAGAAAAACTTATATGGTACAGTTGTTTATGTCACAGCTGCTGGATGTTGAGAGGAAAAAAAATTCGCTGAGTAAAACAACAACAAAGATCGGACCACCTCGACTCCCCAGAGGCAGAGATGCCTAAACTCCATCCACCGTTGCCATGGGAACCAGGTGAGCAGCCTGAAGGACTTGTTTATCACCTGTGTGCTACACTCTGCTCTGTCAGGAGGAAAACCTGAGACATCGGCTGTAACAGTTGTAACGGCTGTCACAACTGTTACGGATTTTCTGGATCTGAACGGCTGGAGCACAGTGTGTGAACCGTGTTTACAAATTTACTGAGAGAGAGAGACAGGAAATGGACAGTTTCCTTCCTAAATCAGTTTTCCACCATTTCAAGCGTCACATTTATTCACACAAAAACATGAAACTGAAGCGTAAAAAGATCAAATTATTTTGCCTGCAACATCCTGCTGACTTTAAAGAACCTTTTTTTTCAAAAATGTCCAAACCGTCTACTTTACTGGGATAATAGGGATGAAATAAAACTCTGGTCTCTGTCTGACCCCAGAGACAGAAAACAGGCAGGAAAACTTCACAGGATGTTGGATTCTCTTAGCACATTTTATTGTTTCATTTGTTTCATGTTAATGTGAAAACAGTCATGTATCACTGTGCTTCATCAGTCTGCGTTTCAATCTGTAGGGATTTTACAGATGCAGCTCTTTAGCAATTTATCTTCATTCATTATTCAACATTTATCATTTTCAATTTTCAAACTGTTATTTTAACAAATGAAGGTGATGGGAAAATATTCTGGGGCTTCAATGAAGTTGTAAACCAAAAGATATTCAATTTACTGGATGACAAAGGAAACACTTTTCAGAATATTTTTGACATTCATCCTTGAAATTGATAGACACGATTAATCAGATTTGTTTTTCTTTAAGTACTGATGCTAACTTCAGTAATTGCAGTTGGCTGTGGTCGTTTGGTGGTCTGGTAAATCAGGCAAACTTGGCAGCCTAGTTAAACATTTAAATCCTAATTAAATCATACAGGAGTACCAGTAAGAGTTTTAGTGTTACTAATACGATAAACTACATGTATTCATAAAGGCCTTAAGACACCCATCTCTTGCTATCAGCGGCTTCAGTCTAATCAAATTGGTTTCCATATCTGCCTAAGTACGGTAGCATGTGTTCTTCAAGAAAATTCCTCACACTGGTTTGATGAGACAATACATTTTTGTTTTTTGTTTTTTTTAACTTGTGTAATGTGGTAGATAAACCCCGACCGCTCGGGCCGCGGCCGCTGGTCGACGTCGCCGGGACAGATGAAGCTCGGCAGCGGGTCCGCGTCTGTAACTGAACTCCGGTGACCGGCGGTAAACCCGGCGGCTTTTCGTCTCTAACTCAAACCAGACCTTCGCCGCACAGAGGGGCTTTTCTTTTTCCCAGGGAAGGTGTGAAGCTTTGGTACATCGAACCAGGAGATGCGGCTGGCAGGTTTTGGGTCCCCTGAGCTTCACTGTGATTTTCACTTTCGTACTTTTTTGACAGTTTTAGTCTGATTTCTGCCCACCGAGGGTCAGTCTGTCACTTAATTTTCCTCTTTTTCCCCCCCAGATTCAAGGACAACGTTTGATGTTGATGTTTGTACTATTCCATATAAGCACAGACAACTGGTCCCATCTTTCGTTAGTCAGTCGAGTTCGTCAGAGAGCTGATACAAGAATAGAAACAGGTTGTTTAACGATTCTTATCAGTGTCACACACACAAAAAATCTGAGACACAAGTAGTCATTACTTCTTCTTCTTCCCGTCTGAAGAAAGCACACGGAGGGTAAAACCAATATCTAACACATGCAGCTACGCCTCCTGTCAGCTAAAAGACGAACCAAAGCAACGCTCTTGCACCACCATTGCCCTTAAAAGAGGCATGGAGGCTATTCCACATTAGTGGTGCCCAAAATGTGCAGCCTGGAACAAGAGACCAACGACCAAAATGCCCACAATTCCCTTTCCTCGGTTGCTTCAATGTTGGTGATGTAATAACCAACTTTTCTTGTTGCGTTTGTTGAACATCTCTCGAGGAATCTTTTAGCACGGTTTCTGGTCCGGAGACACAATGTGAAATAGCTCACGGTTTATTCACCTTGTGCCTTGATGTGTAACAACCAGTCTGGTAAGAAAGGAAGGTGATCCACCGGCCCGGTCAGGGACATTTGTCTCTGGAGGTGTTACGGGTGAAGTGTTCTCAAAAAAAGGTCAAAATAAACGCGGTCAAGATGGACTGGCAGGACTGGAGTTAAAACTTCCACACAGCGCAGAACACACAGATTCTTATAATGCTGGTGAGCTTCTACAATTGTTCACAGCAGACAGTCACGAGGGGAAAAGGTTGTGAACTGAATGGCTGAACTGCAAACGGCAACATCGATGTGTAAAATAGTGGACGGAGCCTCCCTCCTTCCCACCCTCCTGTAAGTAAGACATCTGCTTCCAATAATACTCCAGAACCTCGACATATCTGAAATCAAGTCGAGATGGCTATCGCCGCATTCCTGACGGCACAACTCCCTGCAAGAACAATGAGCGGCCAGTGTTGTTGCTTCTCGCTTTATCTGCTCAATCTGTCCTGGAAGGGGCGTGTATATACGAGCGCGCGTGTGTGTGTGTGTATGAGCAAGTGTGTTTGAGAGAGCGAGTGAGTGTGGAGGAGATGTGTTGGACTTGAAGAAACACTCCCCCTGCGTTAACACAAAGGCACTTTGTCTCCGACGGGGAAACGACACCTTAGTGGAACAAAAGAAGCTAAATACGATTTTGGCATCGGCTGCCTGCCGGAGTTATGATACAGGAAAAAAAAAAAGAGAGAGACGAGTGTGGCAGCTCCACCGATACCGAGTCGAGTCAATACTCTGCAGGTTTGAAGTTGATCTAGAGCTGAATGGTTAGTCAATTATACAATTAGTTGATCAACAAAAAAAGATACTCTAATAACTTAGTCAAACATTTCTCAAGCAGACTCTGAGCAGCAGAATAAAGGGTAACAAATAAAACCACATCTTCATTTACATTCGGCTTCACAAACACAGGATATGAATGATTGATTGCCCCTTAATAAAGCGTAATAAACATGGTATGACGGTTTTGTTGCACATAGATAAGGCTTGGGAGATACCATGTGAGAACTCTGTGGGTATGTGAGTCCAACAGTTAAACGTCTGGGCTACAGAAAGGTTCCTTCACGGTAATGTGACCATGGTGGCACCATCTGTTGTTCATAAAAGTTTCTTTCCCTTCCATTATCAGATTCATTTCTGTCTGCCCGAACCATCAGGGAAATTAAACGGCGATGGCAGCGATGGGATCCAGAGTATCCTCCTGTAAAAAAAATTAAAATTCTGGAGACTGAGTTTATGGACAAAACAACCAGATAAGTGAAACTGCTTTCGGCTAATTCAGTTATATCCCTGACAGATGAGGTATTTCATTACTTTGATGCAAACGACTAGTAAAGCCCAGATGAAAATAAAGATATGGTTGGTGACATGATACTAAAATATATATAAGATACTACATAGTGTGTCAAAATCCCATATTGCCAATGTATATAATTCGTAATATACAAGTTTTATTTGTGTATACTCTGGGGATTGGAATCAACTCATCCCTGAAAAATGGAATTTACGATGCCCCTCTGAAACTGAAGCTGATAACCAAAACACAGGAATTAAATACAGACAACATTAAACCATAATTTAAAAAACAACTGAGTTTTGTAGCTCAATTGTATCACTGTGTTGTGGCGCTGACCAGTGTCATGACGTCCAGGAAGTGGAAGTTGGGAGACTGATGTCCATCACGTGCTGGTCATAAGAAAAGCAGTGCGTCTCTTTCTGCAGCCCTCAAGATGCATCAGCATGACTTTAGACAAAAATCACATCCACCAAAAACAAAAACAAATGAAAAATTCGGAAAAGCAGTAAGAGCAGTGGCCCGCGCTGTTCGGCCCAGTCTCTTTCATGGAATGCCGTCAAACTGAAATCATCTGGCAAACTGGATATATAAACACACGCATGTGCATCCATGCTCCACATTTCACTGACGGAGCAGAACAGACGACCACTGTGGAAAAAAATTTCCACTTTTTCTTCTTTTACGGTTTGTTTCACTTCATCGTTCTGAACTCGAAAAACTTCGAAACCAGAAACCTTTGATGTCCACCTATCAAAAACAGGGGGAACTAAAGGGAAATTCATGTTTTGACTACAAACTTGTATGAATCATCGCATTTCATATTTCACATTTTATAGGGCCATAAATAAAGAAACTGTAATAAATGTGGTTTGGGCCCATTGCGGCCGAATCCTCATCCACTTCCCAGGATCAGTATTGGCTGAAGAGGATCAGCCTCATCGCTGCAGTTAGTCCAAGATCCTTTAGTTCCGAGTCAAGGGAAATCTTCTGCATCATAAAATAATATATTCTGGACAGTAGTGAGCTCTGGTGAAACATGACAGCGCACAAACTCAGGAACAATCTAAAAAAAACGGTCTCCCCAGATTTTTTTCTTTTTTTTACTGCAATGAGAAAAACCCCTGCAGCCCAAATGGCATTTTCCCCACAGACCATCCCCATAAAAGAGACATCTGTGAGACCTTTGACAGAACACATCTGACTGCAAGAAATGTCAATTATTACTCTTCGTTAACTCAGGACACATTCCCAAAAGCTAGTTTAAAGTGTGTAAAGTCCATCTATAATATTTTTGCCTTAAATGCAGAGCTTAAAACTGACCACCAAGTGCACTGGGACTCTTTTGTGGTCCAGTATCCAGTTCCTGTAATACATCTATTGGTTGCTAGAAATATCTCACACAACCTCAACCCCATCTGACACAACACTTTATTGCCAGTACTCGATTTTTGTGACATTTCTAATTATATAATTTCATTTTTATCAAGTTATCTTCCTTCACCGCCAACTAAAATTGCCTTTTTATAGGTGTGTATTACAGTAACGGGTGAATTTAATGCAGCAGACTTTGTTAAGAACTGTCCGCTTGCCGCTTTCCGTGTCTACTAAACTCATGCTGAATTCTGTCTTTGTGCCGAGGATGGTAAAAACTTTATGGATTGTGCACCGCTATGCCAGCGCACAAGGGTCTGACAAGGGTTAAAAGGTTTGTCCACATACTTTTGGCCATGCATTATATAATTTGGTCTACTTAATGACAAATTTTATGTGTGTTTCGTTACTTGCACTAAGCCGAATAATAGTGAATTGTCTTTCTTTCCTCCTCGCAGATATTACCATAAATTTTACTGTTCTGGTTTCACAATGCAGTGTAAACAAAAAGGTGAACTGCCCCGGGGTAGGCTGCTGTATCACCGCCTCCAGTCCTGCCTGTCGGTTAAACAGACTCTGTCTCACACACACACTCATAACTCACTCACTCCGCTCACCGCATTCACTCCGCTAACACCATTCACCCCCCCACCCTCCATAAAAAAAAGAACCAGAAAAAGAAAGATACATCCCAGAAAGTAACTTTTCCTAAAAACCAAGGCGAGCAAACATGGCAGACTTATGTAACCGTTTGCGTGACACAGAACTATGTTAATTTGAGTCAAGGGAGGGAGGAAAAAAACAACCCCCCAAAAAAACACACAGAGAGACAGAGGGAAAGACAGGAAAAAAGTATGTTGTGGCAGTAGGAGGAGGAGGAGAAAAAAAACAGAGCGAGTCTCAGATTACACCATCCTCCCTCCCTGCCTCCCTCCCTCGTGGAAACATTGCGTGAGAGCGCTCTTGCTCCGCGTCCTGATTATGATTAATGCAGGTAGTACCACACACACTGAAACCACAGTTCTGGCAGGGTTCTGCCGCGGTTCTCTGCTCCAGCCTGTGGTTCTGTGTGTAGCAGTTAACGCTCTGTCTGGCTTGTAAAAGTTAAAAATCACAAACTGGTTAAAAAGAAGAAGAAAGAAAAAATCACAGCGAGGAAGACACAAGAGCAGTTCTTATGTCCTTGGAGTATTCTTCACAGCAAAGGCCTTTAGGATGAAACTATTTCAGCATGGTCCTGTGGAGAACCCCTGAAATGGTTCTTTCCACCACAGGGGAGGTTTTGCAATTAACTATCTATGTGTGGTGCTTTAAAGAACCCCAATAAAGGTTCTTTACAGCGTGACTGGTCTTGGAGGAACCACTGTAGCATTGTGCGTCACACAACCTGCCTAGAAAGTTTAAAAAAGTAAAAGGTACCATGGAGAACCCCTTATAAAGGCTCTTTATGGAAGCACAAAGGGTTTTTAATTGTGTTGCACCTTATAGAACATCTATAGAAGGTTCCTTTTAGCACAATGAAGCCTTTGCAATCAAAGCACCATATTCAGAGCATGACCATGAAGGGTGTAAGATAACAGGTTCAGCGCCATGAAAAGTCTACGAGGAAAAAGGCGCCTGAAATGTTCCTTTGAAGTACCATGGGAGGTCTGAGAGGAACCCATCAGCTTGATGTTTGAGATACAGGATCTGTGCAGCACCATAAAAGGTTTATGCTAGGTATGAGCACCATTAGTCAACTAGAGGAATAAACGTTCCTCGCTTGTCAGCAAGAGAAAAACGAATGGATTAAAATATAGACCATCAATTTTTTTCTCAATTAAAGCTTCAGAAAACCTCACTTTGTAGCACCGTTACCTTTAATAAACAATTTGATGATGGAACCTGCCTAAAAGTTATGAAGATATGAAGACGGAACCGTGACACTAAACCGCTACGAGGGTTCTAAGACAGGCCCTTTGCACACGGGGGCTTTAGAATGCTTCCCTTGACGGTCCTTTACAGCACCACTTGTGGTTTGATCAAAACCACAAAAACGTACAGTGCTATGGAGAACTTTACAGCTGCATTAAAAGATCTGTGAAAGAACATTTGTGCATGGTACATCGGAGAACCAGTCCAAAAGGCTTTGGATAGCAGCATCAAGGGTTAAGAGGAACCACTTCATCTTCATTAATGGTTCTGTACATAGAAAGGACCAGCTTGAGCAGGCTTTTTGTTTTGTCCAGGAACCAACGGAGCCTCTCCTTCCTTTACAGCCCAATTAAAGGTCAGTAGTTTTGCGAACTTTCTAAAAGCATTAAACTTAAAAGCAGCTGAGTGTATAAGTAAGGGGGATCCATCGACAGGGAAAGAGTATAGTTTTCATAATTATGTTTTCATCTGCGTACAATCAAACCTCAAACTAAGATTCCGCTGCGTTTTTGTTGGACGAGAATGAGCCCTTCATATCTGCATCAGGAGTGGGTCCTCTTCCACTGAGCGTGCAACGCTACAGTAGCCCAGAAAGGACAAACTGAACACTGAAAGGGCCTTTTACACATTTTTACATTACCTGAGGGGTACAAGTAGGTTTTGCTACACATTAGGAAAGACAGGGGTCGGAGGGGTTGCAATCTGCAATATCGATGCTAGAAGTTTCTGACTTCCAGGTTCCGTGCTAGTGAGAATTAAAAGTCATGTCAAGGCTTACACTGAGCAAAAAAGAAAAAGAAAAAAATGAATACGCCATTGTGCATTCAACCCTGAGGAAAATGATCTGCGGTTCTCAAATAGTGGTCTGGGGCCCTCCAGGGGACTGTGAGGGCGAATTCAGGGGGGGGGCAACGACGCCATGTACATGTTTATTTAAATCACACAGTAGAAACCATAAGTCTGTGTCGTGATATTGCACACTGTTGACCCTCAAAATCATCATTTTTCAGATCAGCACATTAACTTCTTCGAGGTGGGTTTTTCCTTCGTGGTATAATCAGATATAAAAACAGCAGCAGACGAGAGTTTTCTCGTATTTGGCTCCACGCTGGATGGGCCCTGCATGCTGCCAGTGGGGTTAATTGGACTTCGGCACTTCCCGTTACCTCGGTCTGGTCTGGTAATTGCATAACCACAGCGATGGGGGAGAAAATAGACTTTATGGATGTTCAACTGGGGGGGGGGGCTCTATAGTCTTGCAGAAACACAGAGCGCAACTTGTAAGCCACTGCGCCCGGCTCAGACTGTAATGCACACTGACTGACTGACTGACTGAGCAGTCTGGCGATGTTTGCACAGCTGTAACCACCTACAGAGAAGAAGAAAAAAACTCTAGCAGGTCGAATGGAATAACGCAGGAACGCAGAATAGGAGTGCGGTCGTGAATGCATGACCTTTCTATAGATATATAACACGCTGTGTGTGTGTGTGTGTGTGTGTGTGTGTGTGTGTGTGCGTGTGTGTGTGTGTGTGTCATGGCTCTCACAAAGTCACTCATAGTTTCTACAATGCTGCCTAAGCTGCAAGTATTACAGTCAAATCGCACATGACGGTACAGTCCACGGGGTCACTCGGCACAGAGTGTGTGTGTGTGTGTGTGTGTGTGTGTGTGTGTGTGCGTGCGTGTGTGTGCGTGTGCGTGTGTGTGAATAACCAAGGGGGATACGACTGGAGACTTACATTTTCTGGACGGGCTTCTTTCGCTTCTTCGCCGCGTAGAGCGCCGTGCTCGGCAGCATGGTGACTCCGGAGCGACCCGGAGAGAGGGGGCGGCGGGGTCGGTGGCTTTATCCCCGGGGTTTCTTCGCTTTGTGTGTGTGTGTGGACACGGACACGAACAAGTCCAGACGCGTCCGGAAGACTCGGAATCCCCTCGAGAAACGACTCTCACTCACACACACACACACAAATTAAGAGTAAATGTTGCAGCCGAGGCAGGAAAGACGTATAGAAAAAAACTCGCCTCTTCGGCTCCTGCGCCTGAAAACAACCGACTTGTGTTCTCTCTCGCTACTCCAACCGACAACTGCTCATATTCCCGACGTCCGAATATATTTCCCACAAGCGGCTCGCGACTTTTATACGTTCCAAAGAAAAGAAACGGCACGAAGAGTTCTGCGCGTCGACCGCTTGCGCGTCACCTCGCGTAGTGATTTGGATATGACAGGGCTGCTGCTGCCGCTGCCGCCGCGCGCTCCCGCCCCGCGTGCGCGTGTGTGTGCGCGTGTCACTGCAAGAGAAGAAATATTTAAGGTGGTCCAAATGTGGGCCAACTGCCACCGACACCGCGTACGGGGAATGTCTGGGAAACTGCATTCCAACCGGGAGGACCTTAAGAACACTGTACTCCTATTACAGTAGAGCATTTCATTTAGAGAAATCATATTTATATTGGAACAACAACAACAACAGACGTTATTATTATTATTATTATTATTATTGCAGTTGTTGCTGTAACATAAAATAACTATTGTAATATTCCTGAAATGTATATGTATTTGTGTTTTTATTATCAGATGGCCTATGAAAATTGCCCTTATGTGATGACCGGCTGATCTGAGTCTTTCACAGACAAATTCTGCATTTATGTTTGCTGATACGAACACTTTTATTTTACAGAATAGCCACTGCAGTTAACATTTTTGGATTTTAAAAAAACATTGTTGTTTATTTTCTTATTTCAATGTACTAATTGCAAACCTGGACTATTATGTACATTCTTTATGTTTGTATTCATTATACTTCTATAGTTTTGCAGTTATTATATTTTTATACATATATATATATATATATATATATATATATATATATATATATATATATATATATATATAAATACCAATATATTGATATTGCAACATTTTTACCCATTACGTTTTTAGCTGATGAGGACAACCATATCCACCATTGAAGATTTTGGCATCTGTCTTGGGCTACAGCTATATTGTCGCATTGTTTGCAAGTTTTTCTATAATCTATAATAGATATTCAAACTCCCCCATCTGTTCTGTCTTAGTGGTGTTGCTGCATTCTGTGCTATTTTGGCGAATTAACCCCTCAACCACACATCCAATGTCAAGGCCCCAGTGTTTGGTTCATCTCAATGAATATTTTTGAGGCCTATTATTAGGATTCTTTTAGATTGTCATCACGGAGGATGCAGACCCTGAACACAGCCTTTTTATTTAACTTCAACTCTATTTTTACAGCTTTAAAATGGCCAGAGGTCAAGCTGAAAACCGGGACTACACTGTCATGGCCAGTGAAAAAACATCAGTCACATTTTGGCCGACATTGTAAAAACACATTTAGATTTTAACGGCACAAACTGTGAAATTCTCGCTCTCGCTGGGTGGTTATCCACAGGTGACGGTTCCGTGTCTATCCCCTGTTCCTCAACTTTGCCTTTATTGGAAAAAGTTTGTATTTACAACCGAACAGTTGTCACATGCCATTGACCTTTGATCCCAGTGAGTATAATGGGAGATGTTAGCATTAGCAGTGTGGTAGCTAAAGCTGGAATATTGGGGAAATGGTGTGTTGATTCTTGTCTTACCTAGTTGTTACCTTTTCTATTGAAGGTCTGCGTTGTTTTATTTAATTAGCATAATTGCACACAGTGCATTGCACACAGTGCAATTATTCTTATTATTGCATAATAAGAATAATTGCACTGTGTGAAATGGGGAAAAACAAAAACAAAACATTATATGTCTCCTTTAAATGTTTCGGCCTTTTGGCAATCAGTTATCGTGTCCTCCGACACTCAGTCATAGCGAGGTGGACATATCATAATATATCTTTGAGCCTGGTGAGGAATGTGCTCCAGCACGCCACGGACCCAATTTTATAAAAAGCTGAAACACTTTCGGACACCTCTCATCATCCGATCCAGCTTTCAAATAAAAGTTCAGAAGTATATCTGTCGAATATAGATTAAACCAGGATTTATTTGTTGTGACTTCTCATAATGACTGGTTCAAACTGTGTAATGTGCAGCTGACTTCCAGGATCACAGTTGTACATAGAGACCGCCACGGCCAGGATTCTGGAAATAATGACTCTGAAAGGCATAAGTAGGTTTTTTAAAATAGTTATTATGGGTTGCTGTGTTGTAGCTGTGCTGCAGAGAATCAATTTTACGCTTTTCAATTTTTATTTGTATTGTTATTTTTAACCAGTAGTTTGTTTGAAACAATCCTGACAAATTTAAACATAACTTTCACAGGTCGAACGATAGAGACTCAACAGCGTTTTTTTGTGCAGGGTGTAAAGAAAGTTATACAAACATTGTCGGGTAATTGTAAGGTCCATCATGCAGGAATATGATAACGACACTCGCCTTTTGCACTTCAGCCAAAGGAAATGTTTAAATTAGAATGATGGGTTTTGTTTAGACTCACTTCAGGAGCCCTGTCCTGTTCGATTGGATTCGAGGTTTACAAATCAAGGCTGGCAACCCTCTCCAAACTCTGAGCCAAGATGGCGTCATGTTCAAACGCACCTTTTCCTCCTCCAGAGCCCGTCTCTTTTAATAGATAGCTGTAACCTCTGTCATGCAGGTAAACCTTTGTTAAATTAAGATAATATTCTGATCCTGATTTTTACCATATCGCCTCACAACTTTAGGTCGATTACTCTTGGCCTTCATGTTGCCATGGCAGGATGTTGTGTTTTCGCGTTAAACACGGCAGTTACAAATCAACAGTTATCTGCGATACGCCACCCTCTGGCCCTATTAAAAGGCGACCTTTGTTTAAAATACACCCAGTTTTAATAGAGCTTGGCCCGAGCGCTGAGCGTTTGGCAGCACTCGCTCACTCATTTTTTCTTTATGAGACGCTTATAAAGAGCCTCAGCTTTTCCTTTTTTTCTTCTCTGTTTCTGCAGCGCAATTTTTTTTCTTCTCTCTCTCTCTAAGTTGAGCGATTTCGTCGAGGATGACAGGTTGATTTGTGCCCTCGAACTATATCGGCTTTGATATCTCGGGACGCTAATGGAGCCGAGCGGTTGTCGCTCTTAATTGAGACATCCACAAAAAAAAAAAGATTTATATCTGGTAATTAAAACAAACGATAGTGCTTTTTTGAAGAATGATAGCCGACTTTGGGCCTTTGGCTGACAGCACGATTATGAATCTGTGGTTTCCTCGTGTTTCTTTCTCTGATCGGACCATGTCAGCTGCAGCAGTTGAATTAAACATTTTTTGGGGCGGGGACTACACAGAGAGCAAAAGGGATTGAGAAGCCAGAAGCTGTTGTTCCTCATCATTAGCATGTTCTCTGAATGAACTCCACCAGTTTTTATATTTGGCCTTTTTATATATTTGGGCAGCACCAAAACAGGCCGAAGAGCTGCAGTAACTTTCCACTGTGCCACCACAGGCTGCTGCAGCATTTTATTGCAACATGCATACACAGTGTGCTCCCAAGACTACAACTTGTTACAATTTATTATTAAAAAACAATAAATAGATTTTAAGCAGAGGAGAGTTTTTGACTTTGCACAAACCCCCTCTCAGCCCATGGTTCCACAGAGCATGAAGGCGGTGCCTTGCTCGACAGCAGAAAATCCAGAATGTAACTTAAGCTTTGACCGTGTTGGGTTTCTGTGCCTTTGGATAGATCTAATAAATCACAACTACAATATTAAATGTAAGTGATATATATTGACTATATTATTCAACCCTTATTTGGCTGTTTTCTGGTTTCACAGACAAAGCCTGCAGATCTACGTAAGAGTCCTTTTCTTCCATCTGGTTCGTTTGCTTTTTACACAGACATCTCCAAAATGTGAAAATGGCACCCAACATGGGACAACGGTCAGGGAGAAACCTTTAGGCACCCGACGTCTCAAATTAGCATCGGGCCACCGACGGGCGCAGGGATAAAGGATGTAGATCAAGATATGATTAAAGCTCGCGGCCACTTGAAATTACAGGCCTGCTGCAGTCGTGTTCTTTCCACGTTAGGCCAGTCTGGAAAGGGCTCGGACCTGCGGCTCATCCTTCAGCCCTGGTTAGTGGTGAGTGCTGCAGCCCAGAGGAGGCAAGGCGGGCTCTGGTTAATAGTCGCATCCAGGACAGGCGTGTTCTGGTAAATTGGTGGCAGATGTCGGTGAGCCTGGAGGCAAGTGGGAACTTTCGGAGGGAGAGCAGTAGGTTGGCATTAAACTGTCGGAGTGAGGAATAAAAAAAGAAGAAAAAAAAGGTTTTCCTCTGTGGAAGTCAGGAGTTTTTCCTGTTCATACTTTGCTTCTTTTTGAGTAACCTTAACAGCTTGAGTAAAACACTGAATACACAGTTTTGCAGGTGCAGCGGACATTGGTTGAATATTAGCCAATGTATTCATTTGGAAACACTAGATATTTTCTGGATTATAAAAAAAATACCTTGGTTGATATTTGAATTCTTTGTGTTTTAAGTCCTGGCCTGTGCAGGGAGCTCTTCGTAGACCCATGAACTGTAGAACCACTGCAGTATTAAATGTTACTTTCACAGGAGCTGGAAAGAGAGCGCAGTTTGAGTATCTACAGTTCCAACTTCCAGTTCCTCTTTCTAACATGGCTCTGATAAACCAAAAGAAAGAAGGTCAAAGGTCAGTGTTTCTAAAACTCTTCTTACTGACTTTACAGAGCCATGGCATATATTTTTGATTTTCATGTGCTGAGATTTGGAGACGAGTGGCCTCTGAAAATTACCCTGTTGATTGCATCTTGTTCCAGACACAATGCTACTTTGGATAATCACAGACTTCACTCTGGAGAGTTTTCAAAGGATTTTCTTTTTTTGTTTGTGGAAGAAAAATTGTAATTAAAATTGTAGACTGTATTGTCTGTGGATTATTCAGAAGAGCAAGGGCTTTGCATCCCTAAACAAATCATCACTGAGTTCTTCAAATGTAATTTTTGTAAATGCACATGTATCATATTGCAAAGGGGAAGATGGATGGGAGAAATTAATCTGTTTTCTAACTATACTTCTTTGCTTCTTCAAAAAAAACTTCATGAATTCAAGGAAATTAGGTAAAAATTTCTAAATGTAGAGAGAAGTGTGTCAATCTTTGATCTTCATTTTATGTGAAAACTGAGAAAATAAGTTCAGAGTCATGAGGTTTTTTTTTCCATGAACAATGACTGTTTTTTCTTTGAACACAGCACTCCCTTTCTTTCTTCTTTGAAATGGGAAAAAATCTATTCTACGAACAATCTTTATTAATTAATTTCCAAGTATTTCAGGGAATACCCCCTTGTTTGACCCTCACAGGATTTAAACTCTGTCACTTTGGAAACTGACTCTCAGTTTCTGCAATTAAACAGATTCATTTTTCATTAATAGATTAATATGCCCTGTCTGGGTGGTGTCCAAGACATAACATACAAGTGCCCTCTAAAATTTCTCAAAGCAAGTCTGGTATGTGAAACCAAATTTCATGTGATTGGGTTCGGTACAGGAAAAAAAACCCATCTAATTCCACCTCCTTTCACCTGAAAAAGAGTTCAGGAAAATTTGAGAATAAAGTCATGAAACTGGGAAAAAAATGTTTCATCACTCTGATGATGGTGTGGTGATTTGTCTCTTCACAGTTTGGTGTCAGGTGTCTGTAAGCAGATGAGTCACTGTGAGCTGGAGGGATCCTGTTTTCATGACCTTCACTTTAGTCATTGTTTACTGGATAGGGCTGCAGAAGTTGACAGCTTTTGGGAAGGGGGAAATTCCATAATCCCTGAAGAAATACCATTGGTATTAAATAACCAATAATGACATTAAAAGAGATGCCCTATCTTGCAATGTTAAAGAAAGTGATGGAAAATTCCAGCATCTGCCCTTTTTTTTGGAAATATGTTCTGTAGTTTTAGTATTTTTCTTGCTCTAGTCTATAAAGACTATTGTCGTGGTAGAAATGCCCTCGGGGGAAATTGCAAGGTTGAAGAAAGGACACAGGAAGTTGTGTCCGCGGTACGCAACGTGTAAATATAATAATATTTTAAAGTCATTTGAAGGAGACGGCTCCTCACTGGCAGCTGTCTCATCTTGTTCCTCATGAGGGATTTGCCACCTCTAAAAAAAAGAAGATAGTCCATCTTTTTGGACTCATTGCAACCCCCCTCCCCTCGTCCCTCCCTATCTAAGCATGTGGGAGAACTTATGGAGGCCTTCAGGTAACATAAAATCACAATAGGCCCTCAGCAGAGCCATTTATTTGGTTTATTCATTCTGGGCTATTGTAGAGACACGGCGGATACAACCTTACTGAGCGACTTGTTTGCATGTTTCAGCAGGACTAAATAAAGATAAAGACAAGTTATGCGTTGTTGTTGTTGTTTTTTCTCCCAGGAAGACGACAGATCGACCGCAGCGCTGCCTGTCGCAGTCATCCCCCTCCCGTGGAAATCGTCTGGACCTCTGACCTAACAGCCTCCAACACTGTACTTTATGCCCACAGCCTCCGAAAACCTACGTGGCTATTTATGCCGCGCACTCTCAGGGCCGAACATTACCGCTCATTGAAACCAGCTCTTGTGGTGCGGTGAGCTCGTGATTTGATCAGGTTTTGTAAACTCATTCTTCATAGAGTAGACACTCTTGTGTGGAAGGGATCAGTGTGGTGGTGTGCGTCCAACCTGTGATCACTAGTAGTTATTCAAGATAAAGTCACAAAGACTTATTTTTTTTTAAATTTTAAGCCTAAGAATTTAAATCAATCAAAACGGACGATTAGATGGCGATATACCAGAGGCTGGAAAATGTGTCTTCATATTAAACCCAAAAACAATCATGGATGACTGTTTGGGTTCGAGAGTTTTGTTGGGTGAACTGACGCTTTTGAGTGAGGCCGCACCAG